>NC_050194.1:8657383-8854883 GCF_008315115.2 Sander lucioperca | reverse complement strand
CAGCTACGCTCATTATTGTAAGTGCAATGATAAGTTAAAGTCCAATAAGTACTTTATCAAACCGTATGAGGATAGGATAGGATATTAACTAACAATATAAAGATCAACAAGCCACTGACAGAAATTATTATTTAATCAAATCCACCAGCCATTTTTCATATTATACCAACATTTGCAGCATCCTGAGTCTTTTTGGTAAGGTTATTAGAAACACTCAGCCCAGAGTAGTTTTATTTTCCCCGAAACAAGTTTCCTTTTATTTTTAAAGAAGTATACCCAAATAAAAATTGCAATTTTTTTTGCAATTTTTTACAAAAGCTGCCACAAATTCCAATTCCAACAATCTCAAAAAAGGCTGTGAAATCCTGGAGGGACTGATTAGGGCTGCACAATATATCGTTCTTTTCTCGTCATCGCAATATTAACTGGCGCAGTAAACACATCGCGAAAGGCTGCGATGTGGTAAAAGACACTGAGATTTTTAAAACATAACTCATTCTTTTTTTGAGTGGTGCCTTTTACGTTCAATTCAACGTTCAATTGGTTCAATAAAATAATGTTGAAAATGCTTCCTTTCATTTGTTTGAAATTCAACAAGCAATGTGTGTGTATTTTAGCGGAATACCAAAAGCAGCAGAAATGCAGAACTGAGTACACTGTAATGTCTGTTTATTTATCGCAAGTAATACCGTTATCGCGATATTCAACAACATTATCGCATTCCGCATGTTTTTCTCATATCGTGCAGCCCTATTCGGCACACTGTTTTTTGAATTTAAAACAAATAAAAAGGAAATCATTACAAACATTCTTTTATTGAACAAATTGAACTTTGAATTGGATGTAAAAGGCACCACTAATAAAAATAAAAAAGAATACCAGTTACATTCTAAAGTGCAGTTTTCTGCTGATATTTTCTTTCATCTAACACAAAAAAAAAAATCTCTGAGTGTCTTTCGCGCCAGTTGATATTGCGCTGACTATAAAAACAACGACATATTGTTGCAGCCCTGGACAGAATGGAGGAAGGTAAGGAGGTATGGAAGAAAGGACGGAAGTACTCTCGAGTACAGAACTTAAATGAACTGAGGGGAGAGAGAGAGAGAGAAAAAGAGAAAAGACAGCAAGAAGGACAAGTGCAATTTGATGAAATCCTTTTTACAATTCTGGATATCGACAGGGTCATCGGGTAACCATGGGAACGGGAGGAGGGCAAAACAGGAGGAGGATAGAGACAGGGATGAGCCCAACACAAGGCCGCAAACAGCATTCACCAAATAGCCGTGAGCGAAAATGCTGAAAACGGGTTAGATGAAAGAGATGGACCGGCAAGAGAGAAAGGAGGAGGAGAAGCAGGAAGAAGGAGGGGCCGGGGGGGGTTTAATGAAGGCTAATTCCACAGGGTTTGTTAAAGACGACTTAATTACATTCTCGGCAGTCTGCGGAGATCTGTCCCTTTTGGAAAAAACATAAAAAATCTTTTCTCTCCCTCCGTATTAGACGGTTTCTCACTCTATTTTTGCAGCGTTTGATTCAGCAGCTAACCTAATTAAACTCACAATCTGTGTCTCTGACACACACACACACACACACACACACACACACACACACACACACACACACACACACACACACACACACACACACACACACACACACACACACACACACACACACACACACACACGGGTCTTTCTGAGCTGAGTGATAACGTCGAGCGAAGGCTAAAAACAAACAGGCAGATTCTGAACATCTGCCAAACCACCCCCCCCCCCGCCCCGCACCACCCGCCCCAGCATTTGCCGTGGACAACCCCGAGTGTCTATGCTGCGCCAGCGTTCTCCTCCAAAACACCGCAGTGTAACGTACCCAAACGTACCCAAACAGTCTTAATTCTATTATGTGGAGAATAAAACTGAACGCTACTGGGCGCAGAGAGCTGGTATCACGGCAGCATTCATTCTAACAGGACGATGCCTTGTGTTGAAGATAATATGCCATTTGGTGTTTACTGAACGTTGCCTCTGGAGTCTGTGCTTCTTCTTTTTGTTTTCTCTCTCTCTCTCTCTCTCTCTCTCTCTCTCCGTTCAGCGAGTATGTTTACACGCACACCAATATTCTACTATTATTCAGAATATGACAATATTCTGAATTTGATTCAGGGTTGGGTCCGAAATCGCATACTCTGCACTACATTACTCAATATACTATGTATACTATTAGGGGTGGGACGAGACACCCAGCTCACGAGAGACGAGACACGAGACTGGGTTCACGAGATAGAAGACGAGACGAAATTGTAACACTATTTTAAAGAAAACTTCAATAAAGAAATAAGACAGGAAAAAAAATACACCTTTATTCAAATAAAACGTCACAAAATGAAAAACAAGCACAGAATGGTTTTGCCACAAACTCAAATGACTGGCTTCTCTCCTGGTTATAATTATATTTACAGGGGGGAGGGGGGGTTACAGGCTGCGGCTGGAAATGGGAAATAGTTTTACATGACGTTAAAAATCGACATCCACCGAGCCATGCTTACGTTATCATTAGTTAGCTCGTTCTTGCTTCCTAACTGCGTCGCAAGTTATAGTAACGTTAGCTTAGCTGGGAGCTTCATGAAGACAGCTAAAGTTTATGTTAGCAGCCCTGCAGCTGTCAGAGTTAGCATCGACTTCATATATTCATTAATTAATTACTTCTAACAGCTGTATCGTCATTAACGTGAAGCTCTACAAGACACTGGTTGATTATAAATCACTAAAATAGTAGTGACAACACCGTTTGCTTAGTTGTGCTAACCGAGCACCGTTAGCCTTAACAAAAGAGCCGCTTCAATACACTCGTTAGATAATGTTACATTGCAGAGTTCTCTGTTGATTTTGGTTTGTCACTCTGTGTTCGTGGTGGAAAATTAATGTAAACAAAGTGGCGTGCCAGAAATGAAAAGTGCCATGACGCAAGTCCCCTTCAAGGCCAGGCTAATGTTGGAAGTCCCTTTAGTGGACAGAACATGTAACAACAACCACATGCTGATAATGGCATTGACAATGAATAAGCCTGAGTAGTGTAGTACATATTAATAACAGGCTGCATTTGAGCATTAAATATTCAAATATTATTCAAACATAAAAATAAAAACAATGAAATTCGAATGGTATTATAGAGGAAGATTGACAGTTCTAATCTACAGTATGTCAAGGAGCATCAATGCTGTTCTGGAGGAGATTTGTGTGCAACGTTGTGATTATTACATGCAGTGTGGTGTGTCCCTGTGGGAGTAGTGTGTGGAGGGGGAAGGCAGCCAACAGTTCTTGGTGTTCGGCAAACACCCACCCCTTTGTTCAAATCCGGAGCCATCCAGATTGTGTCTGTTTGATGCAAATATGTTTATTCGTTGACGAATTGTAATACAACTTTCCCGTTCCTCACGGTGAACGCTCGCCAACAAAGCGACTTCCATGCGAGGCTGTGGTGAGAAACGCAGTGTGGTCGTTGCAGCTGTGAAAATAGAAGCCTTCTCTGTCATTTAAGGGAGAATATTTTGACAAATCCAATGCAGATTACCACTCAAATCACTGATGTGCAGTGTTTTACCTTGCCTTCTCTGGCCTGGAATAACAATCCTGTCAAAACAAGGTGGAGGCAGATCTCATTTTTGTGTTAAAATAACCCCATGAACCCACACACCAATGAATGTTTTGAAGGGTTTTGGAGTCAGGTTAAACAGGGACGTATACACAATGAAGTAGAATCTTAGCTTGTGTATATGTGCTTAATTTAATCAGCCACCAAGACAGACCTCAGTCCTTATTTATTAGGAAGTTCACTAATGCATGTGCTTGCTCTAATGGGCTACATGAGGCCAAATACACAGGTGACATTCGAATCCCCCACGAGACTGAGAAGTCTTTAGACTGAGTTGCAATTATGTTGCACCAGGTTGCGTAATAGCTCGCTCTGTTGCTCTTGATAATTTTCCTTAAATGCATAACAAAACCACAACTATGTCACAGCCAGGCAAAGTCCAATATATAACTAACTTAAAGGGTAATTTCGGCTTTTTTTCCAACCTGGACCCTATATTCCTATGCTTTTTTGTCGAAGTCACTGATGGAAAACAACATTTTTTTTTTTTTTTATTTGGTTCAGTATTAAACAAGGCCGGCGCTGCAGCCTACAGATAATGGGCAATTGCGCACCTTCCATTTACGTCCACTAAAAGTGCCATTTTGCCACTGACCTGCTCAGATTATTGTGTTATTGTATTAAATGTCTGACAAAACTATGGAACGGATCCTTACAGAGGTCGACCTTTTTGTAAAGAGTAAGATCCTTTTTGTTTAACATGACGCATCCCCAAAATCGCTATAGCCAAACCGACCAGACTCCCATTTTACCATCGTAAATCACACTTCATTCGAAGTCGACATACACAAAATAAAACAAAAGCCGTCTTGGTTCGTCTTACCGCTGTTCCAATCACCGCTCTGGTTTGGCTGAAATAAACCCTTAATTCACCCATTTACATGTGAAACCATGCTGGCTCTTTAAACGCTAAAAGCATTGTTTATTTATTTATGGAGTATGGTGGGTTTGGCTATTGCGATTTTCTGGCTGTTTCGATCTTACGCTTTAACATAAAGATCTATCTCTGTAGGGATCCTTTCCATAATGTTGTCAGAAACTTATAAAAACAATCAGAGCTTGTCAGTGGTAAAAACAGCACTTCTAGTGAGACGGAAAGTGACGATGCGCATTTGCCCTATAGATTACATAGCAGCCTGTATCGCAGCTGCCAGTTACAGCGTTCTCCCTCAGTACTTGAACAAATTCAAAGATTTCTGTTTACATTAGTCACTTAAGACACCAATGCATGGGCAAATTAGCCTGGCTCCGCCCTCCTACATACTTCTGCTCAATTTTCATTTTCGTTCAGTACTCCGTCTGGGTTCGCGGTATAGTCTTGGGTTTTCTCTGACCAAATTTTTGGCGGTCCAATCAGCGAACAGGAGTGGCTGAGAATGATGACGTTGAGGTTGTGCGCTACTTTGAGTTTGTAGTTCCGTAATGGCAGCAGAGAAAGATTCGAGCGAAGCCATTCGGTCCGTTGTGGCAACGCTGCCGAATATCCAGAAATTAAAGCCCGAGCAAGAACAATCTTTGCTGAGTTGTGTTGGTGGCCATGATGTTGTGGTCCTCCTCCCCACGGGGTTCGGGAAAAGTTTGATTTTCCAGCTCGCTCCGTTAGTGGTGAAGGAGTTGGCTAAGGCGAACACTAGAGATGCTAAGCTGACGTCACGACCAAACGTTAGCGATTGGTTATGGCGGATCTGGCCAGATCCAATAGTTTTAAACTTCAACAGAGTACCCACCTTCAAGGAAGTTAACACTTGTCAATGGAGAGTGGCCAGACTCTCTGTACTAATGAAATGTACCAGAGTCTGGTAGGACCAGGCTATGGGCAAATAGGGCCAAGGTTGAAAAAAACAAAAACAAAATAACCCTTTAAAGCTGAAATATAGAGACAGATAAAAACACACACTCTGGTGTTTCTGAACCGTCAGCGCTTTATGCAATCACACCGAGCTACATCTTCATTAGCTATACTCAAGTGTATAATTAGCCCTTTTAGCAGCTTTTGTTTTGAGAGAAGCATTACACCGTTGTGTGTGTGCACAAGGGTTGCACAATATTGACAAAATGTAATATTGCGATATTGAGCATGAATTTTGCGATGTCGATATCTATTTCGATATTCTTAAACATATATAAAAACACAAAAGTTACGGGAAAACCCACTGAAATACATTTATAGAATATTAAAACAACACAAGGGTACATTTAAAACGGACAGTAGAACCTGAATAAATACATAAACATTTTTTTCGGGATATTACTACAGGGTTTCTGCAGGTTTTACCAAGTCAAATTTAAGACTTTTTAAGACCATTATGAATGAAAGACAAATATCGCTAAACTTCCAACTTCCCCATAGCTGAATAATAAAATCTGTTTTATGTGTGTGGTACAGTCTTGTAATACCACGGAAGCTGATCGGCTGCAATATAAGTTGCATATTCGTCTCATTTGTAGTAATACAGCGGTTTCTGTTTTGAATAGCGAAAGAAAGAACTACAACACAACGGAATAAAAAACAAACAAAAAAAAAAAAAAGCACTGTGGGAGCATGTCAAAGAGCATTAGATGTACCCGACGGGCTGGGCCGGGTTCGGACAGGTATTTAGAAATGATGTTCGGGTTCGGGTCGGGCTCGGTCACATCAGCGCGATAAAGGCATTGAACATTTTTTATTTAAAAAAAGCTTATTATCTAGATGCGCGCCTGTGTTAACATGCGCTTGTTTCCCCATGTGCACTGATGCGTGCAGCTGCTTAATAAAAGCAGGCTTTCCACACAAACAAACGTATGTGTCGTTAGTATGAGAAAAAAAAAACAAGATTTTAACTGTGTCGGGCTCGGGAAAAATGTGGCCCGATCCGCACTCATCGTAAAGTGTCTTGTGGTGGTTTTTGAGGTGAGAAAAGAGGTTGGTTGTAATGTTAGACAGTGAAATATGCGGGCTCCACAACACATACAACCACAAAATAAATATTACATACTTTTTGGTACATTTTCGATATTGATATTGCACAACGTGATATTTAGTCGATATATCGTGCATCTCTAATATACGTTAGATTTAATATTTCAGTTCATAATTAGTGTTTGTTTTATTTGCTTATTTCACAGAAATGAAGACGTAAGAAAATTAAGTTTCAGTTTCTTACATTTTCAGCATCTTATAAAGTAAACAAACAGAAATTGCAAAGTTCAAGAAGTTATATTTTTCATTTACAATGGTGGTGTGAGGTTGTTTTTTTTGCCCAGTGCTTTAAGAGCTTGATCAAAGGCTCAGCCTGGCCTAGCATACTGCAGAATAAAATGATTTACTCGTTTGATCCTGCATGCTACTGATGAGCGCAGTATGCAGTAGGTACCGCATACTGCAGTCGTCTGCTAAATGGCCCCAGAGTGTGCGTTTGCCATACCTAGGTTATGCCTTTTGCTCTTGGCGTGCTCGTGGATGTGTTTTTTGGCAAAGCAGGCGAAGAAGACGCAGTAGAGGCATGAGTGGAGTCTGTTGAGGTGGGCACCACACATGTGGCAGATACACGACTTGGCCTGGAAGAGATGGGGCAGAGAGAGGGAGGAGGGAGGCATTAACAGAGAGGCAAAGGGAATTATTACCACAATTGTTCGCACAATATTCTAATGCACCATGTAATTTAACGGCCATGCAACCACAGCAGGGAGAGCTACAGTACACATGTAGGAAGTTGTGGTGGACACCGTTTTTTTTTTTTTTTTGACATTTCAAAATGTCAAATGTCTCTTGAATCATCACGGTGTAATGAAATGTAGTCATTTGTAAGGGCCAGCCCTGACTTGGCTTCATAATTTTTGGCTTTAACTTGCAAAATAATAACTTCTCTATCAAGTAAAACTGAACTGAGAATGTGGGTGGAGGGTTGATAGTGTGGCTCAAAAGCATGCAGATGAGAAGCTGGCATGCCAATGAGCCAGCGTGAATATGAGCAGGTGAGAAGAAATGAGCAATGCGTGGAAGAAGAGACGAGGGAAAATAAGAAAAGACGGGAGGGAGAAAGAAGGAGACGGAAGAAGGCATAAGGGCAAAGTTGAAGATCTAAGAGAAGGGGATATTTGAAATGTAGATGCCAATTGCAAAATGTTTATCTCAATGTCAAATTCTGTCTGATGTGTTCACAAAATGTGTTCTGCTAACCGTATACAAACTGGGAACTATATTCTCAGAAAGGCGAAGCATTGCTACTGCTGCTACTTGGGCGGAGATATTTGCTCGCAGCATCTGAGAAGCCCCGTGGTGAGGAGCAGAGAGAGTAACAACGGTGCTTTTCAGGTGTTGCGCTAATCACTCCGCCCAAGTAGCAGAAGTAGCTTTCCTTCTGAGAAAATAGTTCCCAGTATGTATACGGTTAGAAGATGGCTGTGTCTCATGTGACCTTGTTATTTGTACACCCTGTGACTATACAAATAACAACATGTAAATAGGAACAGGTTGACGTTATTTTGTCACTTATTGGGAGCAGTAGGCTAGATGGAGACGGTTACCTCCAGGATCTGGGCTAAACTAGGCTAGCGGTGGGGGCGTCAGAGAGAATTACAACACGCACGGAGATGAGAAGGGTATGTATGGACTTGTCTAACTCTGGGGGTTACGGTGAATAAGCTCAAGTCCCAAAAAGTCGGTGTGTTCTTTGGGGATGCAATGATTTCCTAAGTAAGCATATAGGCTATTTAGATGGTTTTATCTGTAACCTCTGACTTAAGCGCGATTTATGGTTCACAGGGACAGGCTCCACGCAGAGCTTTCGCCGTAGCATACGTAAGTGGCCTGAAGTTTATACTTGCGTGTTGGTGTGTGTGTGTGTGTGTGTGTGTGTGTGTGTGTGTGTGGGGAGTGTGTGGTAGAGCGAGTGAGAGAGTGACGGATTAGCTTCGGAGTGAGTACCGACTCTAGAGTCATGGTGGGAGAAACAAAGTGTCTCCCCTGTGCTTTCTGACCGCGGCGGGAAAAGTTAACCCTTATCTTGATTTCATGTTGTTTATGGAGAAAGAGATCCAGGAAATGAGTCGGGGGGGGGATGCAAAGCTACCAAGCCCCGACGTGTGCCGCCGCGACGTGTAGTCACATTTTTCGAGAGCTGCACGTCAGGCTACGGCGTAGGTTCGTGTCTGCGTACCTAGTAGGGTTGTACGATATTGACAAAATGTGATATTGCAATATCGGTTAGGAATATTGCGATATCGATATTAATTTCGATATTTTTAAACATATACATACAAATACAACACAAGGTTTACTTCAACTGACGGTCATATTGGACTGGTACAACATGAATAAATAAATAAGGACCATGTCTACAGAACAGGACATGTTTTACTGGTTGTACAGTATAAAATATATAAATAAAGAGAACAGGACATAACTTTTCTTTCGCTTCTGATTTGTTCCGTTTAGTTGTCTCTATCTATTTCTTCACTTACACTGTCACTCTGTCCAAATATGCACACACGTGGTACGCTCCATAGGGTTTGTCACGTGCGCTGACGTGCACTAACATGTGTAAGTGGCACGGTTACTGGCCAATGAAACATGATCATTATAGTGTTTCAAGAGGGCTCTAAATCAAACACAACTAATCCACACAGCCAACGGACGGGACGCAGCGCTCCACAAAATAAACTAAATATTGCATACTTATCTATACTTCCGATATAATATTGCGCATCGTGATATCGCGATAACGATACTGAGTCGATGTATCATGCACCCCTAGTACGTAGCCTCGGTGTAGATTTTTTTTCGGTGTAGAAGTATAAATCACGCGTCACTTTACTTGTGTCGTGTTCTTTGCATGGTTTTGTTCTTCTTCTTTGTAATTTAACTGCAAATAAAAAGAAATAAGTGCATTTTTCTAAATGTCAAACAACTCCATTAACAACATTTAAGTAATATGCAAGTCAGATCTTTAAAAAAAAAAAAAAAAAGCACATACTTGACATGCCAGCCTAAACATGGACATGGACGCAAAATGGAAGAAAACAAAAAAAAAAACATTATTCTTATTCCAGTCACACACACACACACACACACACACACACACACACACCCCTCCATGAGTAAGTGCTTAGACAGCACATGAATTATATATATAATAAAAAAAAAAGGCATCAATATGCAACAATGTCCCCCCCCTCACTCATTCTTCCAACTGGCAGGTTCATGTTTACTTCTCTGGTCCCTGAGAACATTGTATTCATGTAGGAATGGGACATCCTTACATCCTCTGCTGTCATGGCAGCAGGAGTCCCATATGGAGTAGTCTCGCTTTGCCAGACCTTCCTCCACAGTGCTGAGGAACACGTTTACGTTCAAAAGTTGTTTTAGTCGTGCGACAGAAAACTGGACAGAAGATTGGACAGATAGTCTAGCTAGCTGTCTGGATTTACCCTGCAGAGATCTGAGGAGCAGTTAACCATAGTCCTCATAAGGCTGACTTATGGCTGACTGGCTGCGTGGCGTGTCCGTTTTTATTTCGGCTCCCATGTTAACAGGTTAGAGCTTACACACTGCCTGTGTGACACATACGTCTCAGGCGCGGCTCGAGCCGCGCCGAAAACGCGTGCATGCTAGAAATAGGACCACGCCTATTTTTAAGGCGACACGCAAGCGTGTTGGAAGCGTTTCCAGGCAAAATAAAATAGGAAAAGATGTTTATATGTCATTTTGACACGAATACATTTAATAAATGACATGTTGATGTTTGAAAGTCTCTAACTCTCTAAATAAATGTAATTTCAAAAAAAAAAAAAAAATCAATTTTCTAATAGGCCTATTGCACCTGTCATTACAGAACGAAATATTCTGTAGCCTATTTTGCCGTCAATACTGCCGACGTTGTCTTTGCTGTAATCAAATCAGTATATATTTATGTTTAACATGGTATTTCATTTTATGGTTAAGTGGAACGTCGTGGATACAGACTTCATATTTTAACAAAAAGAAATTAACATCACGGCACAAATGTTTTTTTGTTTATTTTCCAGCTCCTACTACGTGAGCCGTAGTACCTAGAGTTTTTCCTGTGCGTTTCTTCGACGTGCAACGCTAGACAGCCAATTACCAGCATAAAAGATCTTGCTACAAGCATGCTGCATGCTTATTGACTGACTGTTGCTGATGAGATTAGCATGTATTGAAACTGGGTGTGGACCTTTATCACAGCAGACATTAATGGTTTTGAATACACCTGTGCTGTTCCTACTATGACATGTCAACATTTCTGCCGTGAAAAAGAAGGCATTTTTCAATTCTCTGCAGGTCGCTGCCTAAAAACTATTGAATTCGGTACCCAGTCCCAGTCATGGACATACATTAGTTCTGCTTCAGCACACTGGCCATGTACTAACTAATAGGCCACACGCTCAGTAATGCCTTGTGGTCTTCCTAACTCGCCAAGCTCTGTCCATGTCATATTTCTGCGAGCGCTGCCATGTCAGGGACGAGCCATCTGCTGGCAGGATGTTATGCGAGAAGAGCAGTAGAGGGTAATGGGCTGGAAAGATCCTGGTTAGAAATGGAAGTGAGGACATTATCACACGGTCAGCCGAGTGCTACATCATCTATTTTGTGGTAGCTTGGTGCACACATATTCAAAGTGCTGCTCCTACCAGCTGAAGAAGTGGGAATATTTGTAAATGAAACATGAGGATGAGTAATTATGAATTTACTTATGCATAATGTATTGTTACATCATGGGGAACAGTGTTTCCTTGAGGATTTTTTTTTAGCAGTGGGGGAAGTTCTGTCCGAACAACAACAATAATAGTCGACTTGGAAGAAAGCGAACGTTTTGACAATAAACTACATCAACACAACAGTATGTGGAGTTAAACTGGACGTACCCAATAACCTCTGAATAGTTTTACTTGTTGTTAAATTGCAATGTGAGCGGCAGGATCATTTAAAAAGGCAACGGCAACTACATTGAGCATCTGCCCTATTTCTGAAACCGAGGCGGCAGAAATTTTGCCATGGCGGGCCGCCACTACAAAATCAACATAGAGGAAACACTGGGGAAATTAGAATGCATTATCCTGCAAGGCTCCGGTGGTTGTGCTCCATTGCAGTTATCTTGAGAAACATACGTTTGTTTCGTGGTGGACTGGTAATATCCAATGCAACTGTCCTTCAGATGTGATTAGTCACCTCTTGGGATTGACTGCAACTGACTAAAGACTGAAGATTTTTCAGAGACATTTTAGAGTAATTGTCCCATTGAATAAAAAAACAAAAAAAGAACTAAATGTGTAAGGGCTTCCTGTGGGCCCCATGCTTCCATCTGAGTGGAAAACTGAGCCACGATCAATATCAATAAGAATGCACTGCCAATAGGGAGGTAATGCCCAGGAGGGATGTGAGCCCTTTTACCAGCCTTGTCTGCTCTTTAGGGTAGGGTGGTGGTGGGGGGGCAGGAGGAGACCCTGCTAATATTTACACCATTTATTTCAGTAAACATGCCTCCTGGACAACAAGCTCCCCACTGATCCCATGACAGATGACAGGGGGATGGGGTTGTCCCAGAGCCCATTCCAGTGCAGGATGCATGTAGGGGCAGCCAAAGCGCGCACACACACACACACACACACACACACACACACACACACACAAGATACATGCACAACATGCTAATATTCTGCAAATCTGCTCTGCGTCCATGGGTTGTTGATCTTTACAATAAATAGGACGCAATAAAATGTGTTTCCCTCTCTAAAGAATACGAACAAACTGTACCCATGTGAAAGAGGGGCTGACTGATTACATACACATACACACACACACACACACACACACACACCCTATTGCTTTAACAGTTTAACAACGTCGTATTGACCCCGTCATGCAGTGCAAAGATAGCTGCATATCTGTCATTGTTGCTTACGGTTTGCAGGATAACAGGTAGAGAGTAAGCTTAGTTGAGTTTAAAACAATTATTATTGCCCCCCCAAGCGAGGAAATAGCACCGTGTAGCCTGATGCTGGTGGAAGGAAGTGGAGCCAGTGTAGGCGCAGAGCCAACCGATGCACATCAGCCTTCTAATCTATAATGCGGTCTCTAGCTTTTGAAGTAAGCTAACGTTCGGCTGTGCAGGGGTTACCACGGTGATGCTCGTATAGTTTGCTTCAGTTTTGGTCTGCTGTGCTGTTGTGGTTGCTATGTAGGCTAGTTTTAGCCTGATAGATACCAAGGAGAAACTATAGCGTGGGGTAGTATTTGACTGAGAGCAAACAGTACTTTGGCATTCAGAGTGTCGGATGTTTGTGTTGTTTTGACAGGCGGGGGGGAAGTGTCCACGCACGGGACGCCAGCTCAGCTCGCACACATACACAAACACACACTCAGTCTGGCGTAGCTACGTTTTAGGATCCCTTTCCTCTGACCACTCGTCTCCCTCTGTCACTTGTTACCTTGCGTTTTCTGGTCTCGGCTGAACCGCTCCACACGAAACACTGATAAATAACCCTCAGGTTCTGCTTCCAGTTGTCCACTTTGAAGCCGTTGACGTGGGGGCAGCCCGCGGGACTCATGGTAGTCACAGCAACCAGCTTATTATTGTCCTCTGGATGGATGGAACCTGTCAAAATCCCTCAACGCAGACCCAGTAGAAACGGGCTGGCTGGCTGGCTAGCTTGCCAGGTTCGTTATCCACCGATTGCTGCGTTCTGGCTAACTGGACATGTCCTGGTTGCAGTTAAGGAGACACGCGCAGTAGCAATCATCAAGACGATTTTTAACAATATTGTTATGTTGGAAATAAAATATTTTTTTGCATTTAAATCCAGTTTAGCGCTGTATATGTAGTTCTTCACATTAGCTGAATTACATGTTAGCAAGCTGGCTAAAGTTGGTTAGCACTGGAATTTCAACAGTGGCTCACACGGTGCGTCGTCAAGACCCACCTCATTCATAACGGTCGACCAATGAGCGGCGAGTGCTGCGCATGATTGGCGTGTGCCAACTTTCTTTTTTTACGGTTAAGTCCCGCCTCTGGTAAGTGGGTGCTGCGTCGTGATTGGTGCAATTTCCCCGGCAAACCACATCCGTCTGTATAAGGACGTTCATTGGCTGAAACATAAATCAGCTTCATTGTATCAATAAAGAACGTTATGATGTGACAATCAAGAGCAGCAAAGAGTGGATGGGAATTCTAATCCGTCTTAAAAAAGTACATGTCTTGAAACCAAAAGGGATGAGAAGGCATGAAACCCAGAACTATAATTCTTAAACAATTTATTATTAACAGATCCACAATCGCAAAGCTCAAGCTTCCCAAATGACATGACAGTTTGGTTTCATCTGTTGACTTCAACCTCTTGTCTAAACGGGTTTCTATACAGTGCTCTAACGACCTCTAGTGGATCCAACCTAAAAAAAAAAAAAAAAAAAAAAAATAGGAAAGGAAAGGAAAAAAAAAACAAAACAGTGCACCAGATTGTGATTGACTCCTCCATTGTGCCGAGTTTGGTCAAGGGCATGTCCATGTGTACAGATTTGCTATTGATGGTATCTGCATTCTAACCAAAAGAAGTGAGAGGAAAAACGGTGATTGCAGTCTTTACAAAATGTAGAATATATCCCTCGGCAGTCATAGATGTTTTACCTCATGTAAGGCCCTCTTGTTTTACGGCCATCATGCAGCAGAACCGATACAAACAGTGAGATTATTCACACATACGTTTGGAACAAATATGTCCAGTTTTTATTATTGTGGTTTCTGTTAATGTAGCAGTGGCGCTCCAACCTGAACATTGATAAATAAAACACTGACAAAAATGGTAAGATTTTTTTTTTTTTTCTTTTCTTTTCTGTAAGGATAAATTTGTTATCCTTAAGACACTGTGAAGAAAGAATAACCAAATGTATCATCATTCCACACAATTAGATTTTCCTTGACCAATGTCCTTATGCAATAGAATGTTTGTTTGTTTTTCCTCTTTTAAAAAAAATCCAACTCATCCTGGGAAGAACGGGTTGGGCGGCTGCGGCGTTCTCTCCCTGTCCGAGGCCCCTCAGGAATAACTTGATGTTTTGCTACCAACATCGTCCTCCTGCGATCCCATACTCTGAAAAACAAAAGCGTCACAGGTAAAAAAAAAAAAATGCTACCGGACCGATAATAGCTTAAAAACCGGTTCCTGCTGCATATCCACAAACAGTGGCTGATAGTTTAGTTTTTCAAGGGAGCAGGTTTACGACTGAATTATCTGGATGTCTTTGCTGGGGAAACAAAAAATTTTTTTTTAACATTAGTCCATGTTCCAGATTTAAAGGAACACGCCGACTTATTGGGACTTTCTTATTCACCGTATCCCCCAGAGTTAGATAAGTCCATACATACCCTTCTCAAGTTTATGAACCCATGCTAAAGTTAAAGACTAAAAAGAGGAATAAAAAAAATCATCTTTTGGAAATTGATCTTAATGCCTTAATTAATCCAACCTTTAAGGACACCAATTTTCTTTGTTAATGAATAATGTATCGTAAATAAATAAATGTTCTTCCTTAAAATACAGGGAGCATAAGTAAGTACACCCCTATGTTAAATTTCCATAGAGGCAGGCAGATTTTTATTTTTAAAGGCCAGTTATTTCATGGATCCAGGATACTATGCAACCTGATAAAGTTCCCTTGGCCTTTGGAATTAAAATAGCCCCACATCATCACATACCCTTCACCATACCTAGAGATTGGCATGGTTTTATTTCAGTTAGCCTAATAGCTGGTTTGATTTGCATTGAGAGATGATTTTATGGAAAGTACCCCATGTCAATCTCTATCATAAGGATGCATAGTATCCTGGATCCATGAAATAACTGGCCTTTAAAAATAAAAATCTGCCTGCCTCTATGGGAATTTAACATAGGGGTGTACTTACTTATGCCCCCTGTATTTTAAGGAAGAACATTTATTTATTTACGATACATTATTCATTCACAAAGAAAAGTGGTGTCTTTAAAGGTTGGATTTTTCCTGATTTTTTTTAATTAAGGCATTAATTTTTTATTCCTCTTTTTAGTCAACTTTAGCATGGGTTCATAAACTACACTGTATCTAAGTCTTATTGGGACTTAACTCTAAGTCCTAATAAGTCTAAGTCCTAATAAGTCGGCGTGTTTAAGGGTGTTCTATATTTTACTCAGAGAATTTATCCTCTCAATAAACCTGCTTTTTGGTACAAAACTTTGAAAGATATAACCATCGACTTCTTCAAGTTTTTGATTATGTATATGTGCAGTGGGAATGCTTTTGGAACACCTAAATACAAAAAAAGAGCATGTTTTGTCCAACTGCAGTTATGTTTTTTTATTTTTGAATGATTCTAACACTAGCTACCGTTGTGCTACACTGTGTTCATTCCTTTGATCATTTAGAATATAAAATAATTCTACCACATATAAAGCATCTTTGCACCATGAACAAAATTGTTAGTTTAGCAATGAGCCACAAGCTAAAAACCACGATATTCGCAAGGTGTGACTCTTCACTGATCTCCCGATTCGATTACGATTATCGTGTCAGCGATTCGATTCCTCGATGCATCACGATGCGTCAAATACATTTTTACTATTAGAGCCATATAGGATATTTAATTCATAGCTTTTCAAGCTTCAAAAAACAAACATTCTGCAGTGCTGTAATACTAAATAAATTGGATACATCAAACTACAGCACTGAGTACATGGCACTTCCTAAATGTGCAAAACATAACAGAATATGTAAACAGAAAGGTTGTTAGGCCTACATTAAATTGTAAACAGAAGTAATCGATTTTGGCCCGGCCGATTATCAATGCAGCATCGTCCACGATTCGATGCATCGATTATTTGATTCATTTCAACACCTCTAGTTGAGATTCTACAAAGCAAAATACATCCATGCATATGTTAAAAAAAAAAAATTATATATATATATATATATACACATTATCCGATTGCCTCACCTTCTGCACAAATTGTGGGTTTACTGTGATTTCTTGATCCATAGACTTTAGTTTCTCATCCAGCTCTATACATTTCAACATCTGAAAGGAGAAAACAATAACAAAGCTTCACTTTAAAAGTAGTTACATAACATAACATCATGCTAGGACGTCACGCAAAGCAAAGACAACGTTGCAAACCAAAGTTGGATATCCTCACCTCTTGGTCAATTTTGTGGAGCATTGCCGGGTTGTTGTATTTTTCGGGGTTGTCGTGGAAGCAGACCATGCCGTCCTTTTGGTTAATGCTAGCGTAGATCTCACCGTCTTCAATCTGCACGGAAGCACAACGAGGAGCGCTGAAACATTGCTTTTGATTTTAAGTTAAGTGTACAGACGTACAAGCGTTAAGGCTGGATTTTCATGCTTTGGTCTTTCGCAGACCAACTCACCATGTGTAAGACGTATTTCTCTGCTTCCAGGGGACCGGACAGCTGCACTCGACTCGCCATGTCTTGCAAAGACAGTGTCAGAAAGGTCTGCAGGGGACGCATGACGTGATATTAAAAACAGATTGGACAAAAGGATCTGCTGAACCTATGAGTGTAACATTGTGTACAGTTACTTGTCTGTGGTTGAGCGTTTGTAGGATCTTTGCATTCGGTTGATTAAAGCTTACACAGGTCGATTTAACCCTTGTGTTGTCCTCGGGTCAAATTTGGACCGTTTTCAAAGTTTCTGCATCAAAAATATGGGTTTCTTTCAACCAAATCGCCCAAAAATAACATGGATTGTTCCATACACGAAACGGGCTGTAATTATGCATCAACATACAGTACATTCCTCTGATCTTAATTATTAGCTAAAGTAATTCATCATTTCTGGGTTTTTTAACTCAAAATTAGGCATAATTTAATAGGGGTGCGCGATTCAGAAAATGGCACGATTCGATATCGATTTTTAGGCTCAAGATTAGATTCAAGAACAATTTTCGATTCGCAGTATGTAAATGTAGTTACTTTTCCCATGTGATTGCAGTAGACATACAATTAATAAAAAAAAAAATATATATATATATATTTTATTAAAAAATATTTATCGAATTTTGGAATTCTATGAATCGACTTTGAATCGGTAGAGCTTGAATCGCAATTCGAAATGTGAATTGATTTTTTTGCACACCCCTATAATTTAATATAAAATGAGGTTTTTTTGAACATGAATTACAAACATACGTGTAAAACAAGCGGTGATAAGTTGGAATGAAGTCGGCTTAGAAGACGTATACTTTATGCTTTATAAAACAGGTAAAACAGACCGGGTCAATTTTGACCCAGGAAGACAACGCAAGAGTTAAAGGTTAATATTTCACCAGCCAACTGTAGCAAAGCATTAAAAAAAAAAAAAAAAAAAAAATCAAAGCTAAGTCATGTTAAGTGTATTTAACAGGGTGTAAAATGTAATTCTCCCCTATGGGGATTAATACAAGTATCTCTTCTTCTTCTTAATATTAAGATAACCAAAACACCAAGCTATGGCTCCTCTCAAGTCATGACAGAGTCATTATGTGATATGATAAGTGATATGTTCACCAGCTCTAGCTGAAGACAGCCAGCCATTGTCTCCTATCTGGTTTGCTCAGCTTTCCCAACAAGACTTAACAGCTGGCTAGCAGTTGTCTACGTCTGCCTTCAGTTCACTTACCCATGTGTTTTTTTGGGTTGTTTCCTGTCATTTGGATTATTGGCACTTCTAATGGCGTGCAGCACAGTTGTACAGGAGGATTGAGACGCATTTCCAGATGTCTTAGATCAGAGTTTAAAAAGGTTTTTGTTCTCATCTGGCCGGATAAACTGAACTAAAACGGCGACATGCTTCGGAACACGTGTAAACAAAAGCACCGTTTGATGTAATACACCAAGACACTCCTTTGCTTAATTCTATATTGCCATGATCCTTAATGCTATAGCGCGTAGTTTCTGTCGCCCCCATGAGGAATTCTAAGTAATGACAACACATGATACAAGCCTTTCGTGATCGCCGACCGGACGCCACAATCTTCTGAACATAGCCATACTGAGAAATACAGAGAGAGTTGTGTGGAGCTGATAGTCTTGATTAACTTTGTATCAACTCATTTGGCAATGGCTTGAATGTGACGGACGTTACACACTAAAGCTTTAAAAAGGTACTCTGTGTAGGAATTTCTCCCATCTAGCGGTGAAATTGTATTTTGCATTCAAACCAATAGTGCTCTCTAGCGCCTCGAAAACACGTTGTGGATTAGCTAGGCAGCTAGGCTAGTGCTGTATGTCCCTCTCAGCTATTAGAGTTTTTCAAAATGGCGGAACGACATGGAAGCCTCCTTGGACTTGTCCGTCCAATGTAAATACAGATAATAAATTCTTCGCTTACGAGGATAAGTCAGATCATTGGCAGAGGTCATTTTACACCAATGAGGACATATTTATGAATGAAGACATAGATTTTAGCTAATAAAATACTTCAAACACTACACAGTGTACCTTTAAACGTTCTGTATACATTCCATATAGGGCTTGACGATAGGGAGAACATCAGATATCACAATATTCTTGACCAAATACCTCGATATCGATATTGCTGCGATATTCTAGGGTTGACAGTTGGTGCTCTAACAAAATATCTTCACACTTCGATAAATACTCATCAGTAATGTGGACATAATGTCTAAGTGGGAAAAAGGCAAATAATAGAACAGCTAGAACAGTCTGGTAAGATCAGAAAAGTACATCACTTTACTGTAATGCAGCCTTTAAAACCAGTAAAAGACAACACTTATGTCATATCACGATAATACGATATCCAAAATCTAAGACGATATCTAGTCTCATATAACGATATCGATACAATATCGATATATTGCCCAGCCCTAATTCCATATCCCTGTGACTAAACTTCATTTAATCCTTAACCCAAATCAAAACAGCGGTTATACAGTACAGTTCAAACCTCAGTGTCATCACCACATGATTGGATCAATTTCACTCATATTTTCTTGCGAAAACACCTGGCTCGCATTAAGAATACAAGAACACACAAACGCGTCCACCTTTGTTAGCCTCTGGATGTTCTTCTTGTAGAGGGAGGAGAGGCACTGTTTGACCAGGCCTGTGTTGCTGTCTCGTGCAAAGGTCTCGCTGTGTTTGTTGACCACGCCGCGCAACTCGGCCGGGTTGTTGGTGGTGTAGACCTGAGCCATCTCGTGGTATGCGTTGCTCAGGGGCTAAGGGCAGCGGGACGAGAAAAACAAAGAGAAAGGACACAATTACTTAATGGCACACAACCAATGATCAACTGTAGAACCAGATCTTCACTGGGTTTTACAGTGTGTTCACACGGCAATCAACACTATTATTAAATGATTAAGTCCCTGAAGTCGCCTCATTTCCTTCTGAGCTGAATAGGATTTGGCACACGTGGGGAACCTCGGTCTGGAAGCTCAGAAAAAAGCTGGCCACAGTGGAACCTCTCATGGGCATTGGCTGTTAACAGCTCATTTATTACATATACATATGGTATAAATACGAAAAAACGGGAAGCCGGAGCATCACCAAGGAGATTACCCACAGACGCCTGAGATGGCTAGGACATGTGTTGATGGATGGAGCAGGACCGCATCACAAAAGTCGCCTTAAAGATGGACACCACCTGGCAAAAGAAAACCTGGGAGGCCCAAAACCACCTGGCACAGAACTGTGACATAAGAGCTGGAACAGATGAACCTGTCACGAGGAGAGGCCCAACATGCTGCCAGGGACCGAATGCAATAGAGAGTGCTCATTGAAGCCATATGTCCCATAGGGGATGAAGAGGAGTAAGTAAGTATGGTATAAATATTGTATTACAGATTACAATACCTCTGCTTACACTGAAAACTGGAGAAGCCAGACACAGCCATTATAAGATGTTTACAGCTAGATAACTCAGCACTTTGACTGTAATAATATTGATTAAGTGATTACAACATAATCGACAGGTTCATTGACAATGAAAATAAAAGGAGACTGGTGCCCTATTTGACTCTCTAATGAAACCTAGACAAACAGTAAACTGCTGTGCATGACGATGCTTGGGAGTCTATATTTTTAAAGCCACATTCCATCCGTTTTATCGTTAGAAACACAGAAATGCTTGCACATGCAATTTAAACAGCATGTGTTTTAGAGAGGTGAGAGGTACAGAGAGCTTACCCTCATTGATATAAACAGGCTGGACAAAATAATCGACACGTTAGTCTAATGCAATACAATTCAACAGCACCACAGACTGCATCCTCCTCAGTGACCCTACAGTTGAATCAATGCCTCTCTAAAACGGTTTCAACAGAAAACAAACATTATAAACTTAATGAAGTGAGGATTTATCGCAGGACTGTTGTGTTACGCCCTATCTGATGGGACTAGTATTACCTGGGGACCTCTAGTCATTTGTAATAATTGCGGCGGTCGTCTGATCTTAATCCTGTGTGAAATCTGCCATGTCAGTAATTTGTCAAGTAAAAATTCCACCGCAAATGGCCCACCACACTTCGCCAAACACAGAGGTGGTGTGATAAAAGGAGCCCCGTGCTGATCGGCGTCTCTGTGATTCGGGGTTGTGTTGGCTGCGTTGGCAATTAGAAATGAAGGTTTTAACAGAGCCGTGGGGGATAATTAGGGTTACATTTTTTCAGTACTTTCCCTCTGTTGTTAAAATAATTCCAAACCTATTCATCCCGTTTACTTAGAAGATTTTGTTCTTTATTTAGAACAAAATAAATGTTCTAAATAAAAATGTTGTGGCATTTTACGTGCGATAACCGCGACCTCCTTCGCCGTTATATACGCGGTCTGCGTGGAGTTTTGAAAAGTGTAACCACACTTGCAACCGCTTTACCGGCATCGCCTTGACTCCCTGTGACTTAAACAAAGTTGACGTTGTTTCGCTCCGTCAACGCACCACAGCTCTGAGTGTGTGAGTGTGTGTGTGTGTGTGTGTGTGTGTGTGTGTGTGTGTGTGTGTGTGTGTGTGTGTGTGTGTGTGTTCCGCTCTCGTCTACATGCAGAGATGACAGATAAGCTTGCGCTTATGCGCTCTGGGTTACCGAAATTTTGGCACCGTTTGATTTAAAGTGAATCGGTCCTCGGTAGTACCGACGCAATTCGGTTGGTACCTAAAAAAGTACAGAGTTGGGTACCAAACCCTAGGGATAATGTCAGTAAATGTGAGATGGGGATTTCTAAATAACATGAGGTCCACTGGTAATACTAGTCCCGTGCGAACAGTGCTTTACTGCATTAGTTTTAGCTTTCTTGACTAGCTGACTAGATTGACTAGATTTTTCGCATCAGCTGAAAATCCGGTTACTGAAATGTCTGCAGATGTAAAAGGTAACCGCTGTAAGTGAAAACAGCAAAGCCCTAATACTGCTCATTCCATCCGTGCTATTTGCCCTTACCTTGATGAACCTCCCTACTATCTGTGAGGTGTATTTGGGCAGCGGCTGCACTTTGCCGTGGAGAATGAGTGACACCAGGATGTATTTCTTATAGGCTTCCAACATGATGTGGCTCACTGCCATCGCTGGAGTGGTTATTGCCTGGACAAGAGAAAACGAGACACACACGTGATCATCTACATATATGGCAGAGAAAAATTGAAATGTTATGCATTCATGGCATACAGTACATCAGCAGGGGTTAAAGCAAGAAACCATTTGTGAGCCTGAAATGCTGCCCTGGAGGAAATGTGTACAATGCATTGAATTAAGTCATTATAAAAATGTTAAAACTGCACCATGCCTGGATTCAGGCGTAGTGCCTGAGAATTTTAAGCCTTGCATAAGTACAAGACAAACTCTGAAGAATTAATGGTCACATTAGAAACCAATTTTCAAAGAATGTGTGCTATGCCATTACACGCATGCATGTCAGCGCATGTATTTGAGTGTGTATCTGGGTATTTTGGGAGTGTGAGAGTACCTGTTCATAAAAATACAGTGCTCTTTCAAAGTTCTTGAGGCCCGTGTAGATCATGCCACCATAGTAGTAGTAACATAAAAAGTGCTTTGCGTCGTAAGCTCCGTTCTCCTTACAGATGTCCATCATGTCCAATTCCAAGAAGGGCAGGGCGGGTTTGAAGCACTTTGCTAACAAGCACAGCTGCAAGGAGACAGGTACGTAGTGAGGACAACTTAGAGGGGTTACACTGGACGCTCACACCAGAAGGCAACTGTGCTGGGACTAAGCCTGCGTTTGAATTATTCAACACAACCATTTAAATGCTTTGCATTTAGGAGAAGGAGATCGAAAACAATTAAGATAACAGGGGATATCTTGGATGTTGATTCACAAATGACAAATATCCCTCTGCGACAATAAAACTAAATCTTAAATCTAATACAGCTAAATAGATCCCATTAGGTAGCTAAATTAAAAGTCGGATCATGAGGCCATTTAGGATTACAGCCGTGGTGCTGATCAGGCTCCAAAATTAGCACCATCTACCAGCTAAATGCTGGTGAAATAGGCAAACGGCTGGTACATTTGCTTCAATCGCCAGCCCAAAAAAACACCAATGGGAATCTATTAAGTGGCTGGTACAATTTGAACTAGGGCTGCACAATATATCGTTTTTTTATCGTCATCGCAATATCAACTGGCGCAATACACAGTACATATCACGATAGACGCTATGAGATTTTTTTGTTAGTTGAAAGAAAATATCAGTAGAAAACTGCACTTTAAAGTGTTTATCAGTCCATCCAGAAAAATGCAGAGTTTTTTTGTTGCGGGCAAAAATCCTTGATTTTAAAAAATGCGATGGAATATGCGGGATATTTATGCAATTTTATGCGATGAAATTGCGGGAACTTGCAAAAATTGCGGTTTCATCATGGCTTCATCGTGGGGTTTGCAGCTTTTCGATGATGCTCACGTCGCGTAATTACGTTGCGTAATTACGTTGCGTAATTACGTCACTTCATAACGTTCCCATGGCAACAGGGGAAAATGGCTGCTCGTGTGACGTAAACGCAACACTTTTCAACTTTCTGCTAAGATATATGTGACTTTTTTTGCAACGAAAATGCGGGGATTATGAAATCATGCAAGCCCCGCATATTTTGCGCGGAAATTTATGCGGCGAAAGTGTGCCGTATTTGAAAAAATGCGGCCCCCGCATAAATATACGGACTTTGGCTGATTATGCATTGAATTATGCGATCGCATAATCGCATTTTTCTGGAAGGACTGGTATATGTCACATTTTTAGTAGTCACTGTCAATCCAATGTTCAATTTGTTCAATAAAAGACTGTTAGAAATGATTATTTGTTTTAAATTCAACAAGCAATTTGTTGTATTTTAAAAGAATACTGAAAGCAACAGAAAGGCAGAACTGAGCACACTCTAATGTCTGTTCATTTATCGCAAGGAATATCGTTATCGCGATATTCAACAACATACTCGCGTATCGCATATTTTCCTCCTATCGTGCAGCCGTAGTTTGAACATTCACTAGCCATTCGGCAGGTGGACAAAAAGACAAAGTTCATTTTGGACCCTTGTGCTGATGCAGCAGGGCCAGAGACTCACCTGACACAGGTCTGCATGAACTGAGGTAAGTTGGTTTGTGTTCATCTGCATTTTGTCTATTGCCTGTTTTAGGACGACGACACCCCTCAATGGCTGCCGGAGAAGGAAAACACATTCAGTTAGTGATTCAGCTGTGGCTTTCATCCGGACACACTGGAAACGACCTGGGCCTGCGCCACGCTTTTAAAAAAAAAAATGCATTCAAATACTTAGATCAAGACGGAAAAGGAAAACACGCTGCTCCTGGATGCGGAGGCTCGGCGGCGCTCAAGCAATAGAATGACTCATTTGGGACTTTGGGAGAAATAAGATTAAAATGTGTTACTTATTTAGCGTTATCGCCGCAGGGGGAAATTGCTTTTGCAGCAAGGTGCATACGACATTAAAAATAGTTCACAAGCAGTTTCCTTTAACACACATAATGGGTAGGGGTTTTGGGTTTTGGTATATCGATTCAATCATCAACTATCCAATCTTATCCACACAAAGTGAAAATACTGACATATATCGTCATCTTTAAGATGCGCCTTTATTTTGAAATTGAGAAACGCCTTTATTTTATTTTAACATACCATTTTTGATTCCTCTTTTTTTACAAGATAAATGCTGGAATTATGTTACATATCACAGACTGATTTTTCATTTATTTTGTATTACTTTTTTAACATGATCGTAGAAGGTGCAATAGGAGATGCTGCTACTGAACTGAGGCAGATCAGAAATTGCGGTTTACAGGAAAATACAGATTTTTTTTTTATTGGAATTGTTTATCGTTTTTGTTTTTATAACTTTAGCTCACATTCCATGCTTATTAATAGAAAAATGTATAATATGCAATTCATATCCATGTTCTCATCCTTGCATAAGAATATATAATAATAATATAACTGTTTTGATGGTGTTTCATGTTATAATGCGTGACATGTTTTATCTGTTACACAGTGAAGATTGAACATTAGCTATACTTCTATACTGTCTGGCAGAAAAAAAAAAAAAAAAAAATCGCAATTTCATTTTTTTCCCCCCAAATCGTTCAGCCCTACAATGTGATAACAGAGTCCATGGTCCTGCAGCGTTTGGAGCTGGTAGACAGTCTACAATAAAACCGTGCTCTGTTCATAAATACACCCTGTTCACATGGGGTCAGTCACTATGTTCCCACAGCCCAATGGTCCCACAGCCCAATGGTCCCACAGCCCAATGGTCCCACAGCCCAATGGTCCCACAGCCCAATGGTCCCACAGCCCTATGGTCCCACAGCCCTATGGTCCCACAGCCCTATGGTCCCACATTTCTAGGGTTATATTCCATCTGTAGCCCATTGCTAAGGGATTATAGGTTGGGTGTAACTGGCTACCAAATTGGGAGAAAGGGGGATAAAATCTGAAACAAATTTGCTGTGAGTCATGAATGAAAACAGTTTTGCGCAACCATGACAGCATTATACATTGCATGATCTATAAAGAAGTAGCCACTCAAGAAAGTACTTTTTCCTGCGAGCGTGTGGAAAGATTCTCTCTCTTTTTTATACTGCCGACTCTTAGAAAACATAGCTGCATAAAAATATGCAGTTTTTCCTCCACGTCATATTTCATCCAGCATTAGGTTTTACATTTTAAACACTAAACTAGAAATTTAAGAACATTTTTATCCACTCGATTATCAAACACAACCAATCAATGCAGATTCATTTGGACAGTAAAAAAAATATAAAAGTTAAAGTTAAATCTACTGTTCTGTAATGACAACTAGTTGGGCATTGCGCTCCCACCAAGTCAGAATCAACAGTCTTACCTGTTTCCGCTCTACGAGGGCGTTTGTCAACTGGTGGCAGAGACCAGCAACTGTGAGAGGAAACACAAGTGAAGGAAGGTTACTCTTTTAGTAGTCTCACATTGCCAGACCTCCATAGCTCTGTGTCAGCGCCGGGGTAAGGTCTGGCTACACCGCCTATCTATTCTGGGATAGGGAATACAAAAAAAAACAAAAACACTCTGGCTTGTTTGTATCTCTTTAAACCAATCACAACCGTCTTGGATGGCGCTAAACCCCGAATTGCGGACATAGTGAGAGCGCCGGATGTCAGGCTTCATCTTAGCATTGTACATCCGTTGAGCCAGACTACTCTTTTAGCGGTTGGTTAAGTGTAAAGCACTGCTCCATGTACAAGATAGGTCGACACGTCTACACGTCACTGCAGGTTAGGCATTGTCTTCCTGGACACACACATAACATTCATACAACGTTGCCATTTCTTTTCAACCTCACACAGTTCAAGGGTGCCAAATGACTGTGGATTACGGGCGCCTGGATAGCTCAGTTGGTAGAGCGGGCGCCCATATATATAGGTTTACTCCTCGACGCAGCTCGACTCCGACCTGCGGCCCTTTGCTGCATGTCATTCCCCCTCTCTCCCCCCTTTCATTTCTTCTGCTGTCCTGTCAAAAGAAAGGCTGAAAATGACCAAAAAAGAATATTTTTTTTTTTTTAAAATTACGTTTGCGGAAATGGAAGGCAATTTATAATCGCAGATACTGCTGAGCACTATTACTCGACACCAATATACCTGACCGTTACGACCTGACCAACGCAGCATGTTCTTAGTTTTGATTGATACTAGAAAAAAAACATTTTAGATCTTGTCAGCAGACGCTGTAAAAAGCCAGTAGTAAAGTACTTGCATGAGAAATAGTGGACATCATTTAGATAAAGTGGGACACAGCTTAGCAGAGTACATCCTCTCAACACAAATAAGTCATAAAACACTGATCAGTGTAGAAATCGTTTTTTTTTTGTTTAACTGAAAACTTGTACAACATAAAAAAAAAAAAAGAATAGAAACACGCATCCTTAAACGTGGAGGAGCGAGAGCTTTGGTTAGTCTGGACTTACAAGTGTCTGTTGCATATCTAATGTGCTCCCCGTTGCAAGTACTGATGAAGAGCTGGACTTGGGAGAAGAGCGTCTCAAAGTCAGGGATGTTTGGCATGGAGAACTTCACAAATCTGGAAGCAGAGAGAAGGAGGTGAGCAAAGACATTTTTAAGGAACCAAAGACACCTTAAAGCGTAACTCTCACCAACAACCTAGGGTCTTTTTGTGAATGTACCTGAGTCAAACTTTCGTTTAAAAGCATAATTAGGACGGAAACGCCACTTTTAAGATTTACGGTATTTTCGGTCAAATGGCCTTTTGAATGGGAGTGCTAGGAGCTACTATGCTCGACACAACATGAAACTTTGCTGGAAGTATCACCAGGGGCTCTACACATGAACTCGAGCATTGAGAACATTGTTTGTGTACACAGAGTTTACTAAAAAGAAAGGTTTTAACAACTCACTGTAGCTGTTGTTTTTTCCGGTCGCCGTCCATCTAACCAGTTGGCGTTTCCGTCCTAATTATGCTTTTAAACGAAAGTTTGACTCGGGTACATTCACAAAAAGACCCTAGGTTGCATTTTGGCGAGAGTTACTCTTTAATACAGACCTTCAAAAAAAAAACTAAATTGGATGATTTAGTTGTTGGGTCCTTTTTTCCATATGCAGAGAGTCAAATGATATCTTTGGAACGGTGTTTAACTTGAGTTTTTAAGGTTTGTGATGCAGAAGTGAACTCAGAACATTTAGTGTTTACGTTATAGTAAGCGGTTAGAACTAAGTAAAAAATAGTAAAAAGTGTGTTCCATATAATGTGCGATCAAACTCAACAGCAATTTTAATATTCAATGCACCATCGGCATTTCTTTATTCCAGGGTTTCTGCAGGTTTCACCAAGTCAAATTTAAGACCTTTTTAAGGCCATCGTGAATGAAATTTAAGACGTGTATCACGACATCAAAAGAAAGATAAAAGGTGAGAGTCCGGAAACATCGTCTGAAACAATTCCCTGATTTCCTCATTGGCATTATAGGACGGGTGTCTAGATTGGCTGCACATTTAGTTGCATGTTGGTTTCATTTGTAGTTGTAATACAGAAAATAATATTTGGACTAGCGACAGAAAAAACTAAAACACCCCAGAATAATAAAAAAAAAATTTTTTAAAAAAGGAACACGCCGACTTTTTGGGACTTTAGCTTATTCACCGTAACCCCCAGAGTTAGATAAGTCCATACATACTGTTCTCATCTCCGTGCGTGTTGTAACTGTGTCTGACGCCCCCAGCGCTAGCTAAGCCTAGCACAGATCCTGGAGGTAACCGGTTCCAACTAGCCTACTGCTCTCAATAAGTGACAAAATAATGCCAACATGTTCCTATTTACATGTTGTGATTTGTATAGTCACAGCGTGTACAAATAACAAGGTCACTATGCTTTTACTATCTAGTAATTGTTGACTCTATTACTCCAACTCTGAGCGAACTCCAGGCGAACTCTCTGCTCCTCACCACGGGGCTTCAGGTGCTGCGAGCAAATCACTCCGCCCACGTAGCAGTGCTTCGCCTTTCTGAGAATATAGTTCCCAGTTCGTATACGGTTAGAAGATGGCTGTGTCTCATATGACCTTGTTATTTGTACACCCTGTGACTATACAAATCACAACATGTAAATAAGAACATTACGTTATTTTCTCACTTATTGAGAGCAGTAGGCTAGATGGAACCGGTTACCTCCAGGATCTGGGCTAGGCTTAGCTAGCGCTGGGGGCATCAGACAGAGTTACAACACGCACGGAGATGAGAACAGTATGTATGGACTTGTCTAACTCTGGGGGATACGGGGCATTTCAATGAGCATTAGAGGTAGCATTACATGGAATTACAGTAAGACCCGTTTAAAGTTATTCAAGACCTAGAACACAATACTTCAGCTAATTTAAGACTTTTTAAGACCCCGTGGACACCCTGTGATTCACTAAATGATGAGAACTAATCACTTTCTTTGTTATAGTTCAGGCCCACATTAGGTGTGTGCAACAGGTGGCTTTGTGCTGCTTTGGGTCTACATCAGATATTGCTACGCTACATGCGCAACAGGCAGCCTATAATAATAATAATAATAAAAACATAATACTGTAATACTGATATTTGTCTTTGTAGTCGGTTTGCGTCCACACTTGGAATCGTTTCAAAAATGACGATTCCATTGGAATCCGTTTGGAAAACTTGGTTTCGAATCCGATCATCAGTTCCAAATTGAACACACGCAAGTTTTGGTTTCCGTAGCGGCCAGGTGCTTGTTGCGTTGCAGCCATGGAGCACAGTAAGCGGCGCTCGAAAGTGTAGCTGAAAAAGCCCGGCAAAACACAACTGAATCAAAATAAAATGTCCCTCTTGTCTGTGAAATAAGCATGTGACCCGTTTCAACTGCAGCCCTCAAAGAATGGGAAGTGATAAGAACCGGATTAAAAAGGTCCAATGTGTTCACACTCAATCTAGCATTGAGATCATATATCGCAACCAACTCTCTCGCGCCACGCAGTTCAAAGTACGTATTACAGTTACGGTAGCCTACACGCTTCAAAAAGCCGGTCTCTTGCTCTTTTCAGTATCCTTTTTTCTTTTTCTGGGCGAAGAAGAAGACTCCTGTTCCTGAAATTTGGATTTTGAATACGTGTGGTCCTCCATGTTTCCTTCTTCAAACTTGCCGGGGCCGGGAAGCTACGATACCCATTAGCAGCATTAGCAGCACCTGTGAGTTTATCATGTGACAGCGAAAACGTGAAAGGCAGAGCAGTACGTCCTGTATGTCCCTTAACGGCTAACGTATTTCAAGATGGAGCATGAATATGGAGCGTCTACCCCAGTTCATGCAAACGCAAAATTTCAAGCCCATAGGAATACTTGGACTTGATGGTGGTGGTCAATATTCATGGAGAAGGACAAGTTTGTGAACGGGAAAAGCAGATTTTGAGAACAAACAACAAAACAAGTTTACACACTGGGCCTTTTAAAAAGGAAGAATCGGAATTTAAATCAGAATTGTTCAAATCAAAACGATGCCCAACCCTACTAGACACCGAGGAAGAGTTCTCGACCGTTGCTAACTGCACTGAGGTTGGCAAACCTGAAAAAAAAAAGACCTAGGATGGAGCAGGCTACTTACAGCACAGCCAGCACGCCGAGGGAGTGCTCCTGGATGTCCAGGGCCCCCAGCACCGTGTCCAGGTGGGACAGATTTTTGGCCAGCAGCTCTCCACTCTTGTTGATCAACTCACACAGCTGAGTCATCTGGCCTGGGGGGCGGGGGTGGGGGAGGGGGGGGTGAGAGGGTAGGAGAACAGAGAGAAATTAAAACCATTTTGGACCTTTTTGAATGTCCTCTTGATCTTTGGAAGAACACATTTCTCATATCTGAGAGAGTTTACATTGCAATGCTATATGCAGATCAATTTTCATTCTTTTTTTTTTTTTTTTTTGGCAGGCCCTTTGTTTTGTAATTAAATTAGGCCAGAGATCTTCAGCAGGGGGTCCATGACCCCTAGGGGGTCCTCAGATTAAGTGCTGGATGGGCCGCCAAATTAGGTAAAAAAAACCCATACTTTTTTGAAAGTTTTTTTCAGAAATTTAAATATGTCTGAAAATAAACAATAGCAAAGATAAATTGGCCTATTTGTGAAAAAAAAAAAATTAATTTACACATTGAAAAGATAAGATTACTATAGGTAAGGTAGCCATACAGTTAAGCTTGAGGATTTACTGTGCCTTCCTCATGTACAGTAAGTTTAACATTAAAACATATGTATATGTATAAATAATATATTAATATACATTCATTTTCATCCATCTGGGCCCATGTTTAATATGCAACTCAATTGTATACAATATATTTAGTAGGGGGTCCCTACTCTGTCTCTTTTTCAGCTAAAAGGGTCCTTGGCGTAAAAAAACGTTGAAGACCTCTGAATTAGGCTGTTAAACTGGAATTTAATCTCATTAAATGTCAACTTTCAAATGTCTAATTACATGTTGTGGCACACAAGAGGGACACATGCACACAGATGTAACTGCACTTAAAACTAGAAAAAACTAAGTTTTATAATATATATTTCCCTATCATTGTAAATGTTGACGTTAAATTAATAAAATCCACAAAGGATAAGGGGGCAAGTTTTTCCGCAAGTATGCTGAGGCGTTTTCTTAATTTTTTTTAGTGGTCAGATTGATGATAGAATTGCATTTTTGTTTTGTTTATGGCTGTCAAGATGCTATTCTTTAGAAAGGTAGAAAACAACCGTGGTTTACAACAGTATTTACAATCATCGTGCTGTGGCTGAGTATTTCAATATAAATCGCCCGGTCAAGTGTCCTGTCAAGGCCTTGCAATAGAGGTAATGCAAGCGGGATTGACAGATGACTTTAAACCAATGATATTCGCTAATTCCGTTCGCTAACCAATCACGCGTGCCCAGGGCGGGACTACCGGTAGGTAGTCATCGGAAATTATTTTCTAGATGAAAAACAAAAAGTATGATTTTGACATTTAGCTTGAGGAACCACCCAGTTTGTGGTTATCATAGGCGTCCCTGTGTACTAACGCATCTTCTGGTGATACTTTACACAACTCTCGCAGCCAGAGAAAGTCATTTTTACGGTGTGTTTACATGATAAAGCAAAAAGAGGGCTCTAACCAGTTTGGCTGCCTAGCTATCGGCACGGCATTGGATAGCATATGCTAGCTAACTAGCTAATACTTCCGACTCTAATGAGTTTAGCGACCCTACCTTGAGCGGAGAGCTGCCGCACATTGTTCACAAACTGCTCCAAGGCTGAAGCCATTATTTCCTGGGTCCAAAGTGGAGGTAATTTGCACTGTTTTTCATTCAAACGTCAGAAACAACTCCGTACGGACTAAGACAGGGGGCCACACAGCCGCCACAGAGGTTAAACTATCGCGAGATCATAAAACAGAACAGACTGCAACGAGATTTACGAACCGACCATTGGATTCTTAAAGGGCCAGACACACGGTTTGCTGAAAGTATTATATTTCATAATTATCATAATTTCTATCATTTTATATATTTTTTAGGAATTTATTGTGTGTCACTTATTGTGCTTATCTTGCGAATTAAGGGACCTCAGTTTATTTAAGACTGCAGCACCAGTTCTCCCTTTAATGAAAAATAAATAAATACAGGAACTGACGTAAAATTTTACCGGGTTTTCAGCAAAGATGTTATAAGCTGTAAGAGCACCTGTCTGACTGACTTTAAAGCATCCACTGAATATAGACTGGACATCAACGTTTACAGGTACTATTGTAAATTATCTTGACTTGGACTGCTGTACATGTATTTTTTATTTTTTTGCAGATGAAATACATCAAGTGCACAATTGTTACTCTGAGAACAGCTCATTTAAATTAGCTAGTTAATAAGCATTAACAGCACACTTACTCATTTTGCAATGTATTCTCTCTTTCAACATGGAAGCCTATTAGGTTCATCACCTTCATAAACTTCATTTTAATTTGGTTATCTTTGGTAAAACTTACTGCATAATACTGATTTTTTTTTTTTGTTTTATTGCTGTACCACCATTATGAAATCTGAAGTCTACTGTGATATTGACTGGTGGCACATGTCTAAAACGTGTTTACAATTATTCAAGATGAGCAAAAGAAGAAGAAAAAAAATACCACAACTCAAATATAGAAAAGTAAACGTTTACTTTGGCAACATTTCAAATGTCATGCATTTTATGTACATCTGATGGATCCCCGAAATCGTCACTGTAGACTGCAGAACAAACAATTGTTGCATCTCGAGTCATTCCAGCAGCATTCCATTCAGAAATATTGCTTTATCCGCTCAGAATTAGATATTAGCCTACTGTGACATTTAGGCAGAAGTAGCGTACCTATAATAATAATAATAATAATAATAATAATAATAATAATAGTGGTGGTGGTAAAATGTTTTCTTTCTTACAAATTTGCAAAGTTGTATAACTGCAAATTGCCTATACATGGCTCTCACACAAAACAACGGAGGAGTGAGCCATCGCATTCATCTAAAATATCTTTGCTGCAAGCAGGACTTGTACAATTTGTTCTCACTGCCGAGCTTTTTTCTCTCCATGGTGCCTCAACATTAGTACTCGTTTCTGCTCAGGTAGCACCAGCAGCCAGATGTTTCAGCTGCTGTGGGTTTGAGAAAGGCTATGGATAGCTGCCCGAGCAGTTAATACACACAGACAAACGATGCTAACAGCTCCCATTACACTGTGGCCAAAGGAATGTCACATTTGACCTGCCCGTTGCTGTGCGGCTAGCCTGCCAGCTAAAGTTAGCTAGCTAGCTACCGAGCGTTAGCTCAAATGCAGTTGACTAGGAGAGAGATGCCCATAAAGATAAAGTTACACTGGCAGTGAAACAAAATAAGCAAATAACACAAGCAATGCTAGCTAAGTGCTGAAAAACGACAAGGTTTAACTGCCACCGCGTTTAGAAAACATTTCGGCGGACTTATCAACTGTTTTTCCATCGTCGTTTGGAGAGGGTTAACGGTAGTGACAGTTATTGGGAACGCTACTGCAGTAGCAGCCAGTCAAGAGTCAACAATGCTATTCATGTTCAGTTCTACACGCCTACTCGGAAGAGGGAAAACTTTGCTCCGTGATCCGTTTAAGAGGATTTGCGTAGACATGTCGTCCTCCTCTCCTTCAGGTAAGAGACTGCGGGTTCTGGTTGACATGGACGGGGTCTTGGCAGACTTCGAGGGGGGTTTCTTAAAGAAGTACCGGGCCCGATATCCGGAAGATCCCCACATCACCCTGGACGACAGGAGAGGGTTTTGGGTGTCAACGCAGTACGGGCAGCTGAGGAGTGACCTGTGTGTAAGTGACTGACACGCATACGTGTGCTATTAATAATGTTATAGAAATTCACATTCGCAGTCCGACACAGAGCCAGAGGCCTTGAGCTGGTTCCCCAGTTAAAAAGTTACATTTAAACAGAATTTAATTGCATTTATTTACAGACTGTATCAGTGTGTCAGAATGACAGGTGTCCAAGGACTCACTCTCACTGCAGAGTTTGCAGTTGAAGCCTGATATTACCCAACATGCAAGTGCACAGTGCTGACCAGTTGAACTACAATTTTACATTTTGTTTACGAATTTCATTCAATATCTGAGTGGACAGATAGCCTCGAAAAGTAGCCAGTATCTTAAATGACAAAATGCATAAGGAGTCTTGAACACATTTGTATCCCATACAATAAATAAACTACTGCTATACTGAACCATTACATTTTTACATATTTGTCTGTATTGGTTTGAATCCAGTGAGCCAAATGCATATCTATTTTGTGACCCTTCCCTTTATAACCCCCTGGCCTCGCCTACAGTATCTTTTCATCTGGACTACCTGGGTACTTGGCAGGGCAGACGCACAGTGCACACATGTTGGAATAAGTCAGTAAAAGACATGAGTAACATAAGTTGTTCTTTTTTCAAGCATTTTAATCCTAAAGCTGATTTTGTATCACACGCTACTCAGTCCTGGGCCAGTATAAAGAGCCTAATAGAGGCTCTCCTACTTTAATAAGACCCACTTAGGTTATTTTCATAGTTAAATGTGTGAATGTCACATTCGTATTTATAGTTTCTTCTGTTGAAAATATGTATTTACTCAAAGACTTTGGAGGTAGCAAATACTAAACCAATAAATCCACATCAGACTATTTCAGGCTTTCATTTTAATAAAGTATATTTTATTATATCGATATTGTGATATGAGACTAGATATCGTCTTAGATTTTGGATATCGTGATATGGCGTAAGTATTGTCTTTTCCTGGTTTTAAAGGCTGCATTACAGTAAAGTGATGTCATTTTCTGAACTTTCCAGACTGCTGTAACTGTTCCATTATTTGCCTTTACCCACTTATTCATTATATCCACATTACTGGTGATTATTTATCATAAATCTCGTTGTGTAAATATTTTGTGAAAGCACCAATAGTCAACACTACAATATCGATATCGAGGTATTTGGTCAAAAATATCGGGATATTTGATTTTCTCCATATCGCCCAGCCCTATTTTACACTAGGATGTCCGTCCTAATTTGTGTTATATCACGCAAATAAAACAGGTCTCAAAAGCGAAACTAGGCCAGGGGTACGAGGTCCATGTTGAACATGAGCACAAAATAAGAAATAGACCACAAATGTGTTTTTCTCAGTTCCTGCGTTGTCATAATTGAAACACTCAAGAACGCTGTACAGTGCCGTCTCATTTAAATATCAGCTTTTTTGTTCCTTTAGGCAACCAAGTGTCTAGCTAAAAAGTCGACCTTTGAAGATTCCGCCTTCAGAGCACATGTATTCTCACATGGACACTTTATCAATGTACACTGACATAAAGCTGTGTGTGTGTGTGTGTGTGTGTGTGTGTGTGTGTGTGTGTGTGTGTGTGTGTGTGTGTGTGTGTGTGTGTGTGTGTGTGTGTGTGTGTGTGTGTGTGTGTGTGTGTGTGTGTGTGTGTGTTGTTTTTATTACTCCAGGACAAAGCCATCAGTATCTGGGAGTCCAAAGACTTTTTCATAGAACTGGAGCCGCTGCCAGGAGGAGTGGAGGCGGTCAAGGAGATGGCCAAGATGGATAAGTAGGTCTTGGAAGATGCAGTTCACTCATCTAATCTATAAACTGATTGAGATGCTGCTGATCTAATAGTAAAATGTGATATGGACAGGTTTTATTCCGAGCAACATTGTGCTGAAATGTGTGCGGAAAACAAACCAGAATGTATGAGAGCTTATAGGGAGGTGATCACGAGGAGTTGATTTTGTGCCTTAATCTGCACAAAACTTTTTTTTTTGCGATTTTGGTAAGAGCCCTAGACAGAAACACTGTTTGAGTTAAAGACGGTTCACACCGGAAATAAATATTGCAAACGTTTGTTAGGCTCTATGATCAATACTTTGGTGATTAGTTTGACAAGCAGTTTCAGTGTGTGACTTGATGACAGCAAATGGAGCTGCAGACTGATGGATGGAAGATGTGTTTCATTGTTACTAGGGTCGGGTACCGAAACCCCGGTGCCTAAACGACCGGTATCTACCGAACCGAATGACAAGATTCGGTGTCTCATTTCGGTGCCACTAAAATGCCTGCCCTGCCCTCTGGTGCTCCGAAACGGACGTTACAGGCAACAGAAGAAGCACTACACATGGCGCTAGTTACCATTAAACTTGGCAGCAGGTAACGTTAGCCTACCGTTAGCTAGTAGCTTTCTCAAACACGGTTAAAATGCTGAAAGCTAAACGGTTTAACGTGTGGCTGTAATTCACTTGAAAGGATTCCAACACTGAGACGTACAACAGTCTGCAGCTAAAGACAAAGTGTAGCCTAGCTGCATTTTTCGAGACACCACTGCCACTGCCGGAGTCAGAGATGTTGGAGAACAACACCTACGGGACTTAATGGTGCATTCAATTGCACCTCGTAAACTCATGGTACATTCAAGTGGACCTAGAGAAACTTAACGCCGCCTTCACATTGACACAGTAGATACGGCTGCGAAACGGCAGGAAGTCATTCGTTTCCTATGGAGATTAGCAGATGGCATGCGAATGGGTCCGAACCGATGCGAACGAGTGCGGTGCAAAAAAAATCAGGTCCGTTGGTCATCCGGATGCGTTCAAAAAATTGAACTCATACGACAGGCAACGGACGGTTCCTATCCGACAATCCGAGCAGAAGTTAGCGTTGCTATGGTACTGATAAACAAATCTGAATTCTTAACTTTTAATAAAATAAATAATGATTTCATAACGATATGTTGTCATGTGATTTTTAATTTTCATGATTTCCTAACGTTATTAGGGCAGTTAGTACAATTGCTCGCGTTAGCTAATCGACGCTAACTAGTTAGCGTTAGCCAACGTCAGCTAGGCTGAGCTGGCTAGCTGACGTTTGCTAACGCTAACTAGTTAGCTAGCCTGAGCTCGCTAGCTCAAGTGAATTGACGTTATTCATTCAGACAGCATTCAGAGCAATACTTTTCTCCACGCAGCAGCCTTTCTGTTTATATCTCTATAGCCCTCAGATGAGAGGTCATAGAGAATTGGACATTCAGACACTGACAGAATGAGTCGTTCTCTCCGCCACTTTTTTCCCACTCCCGATTTCTACTATTGCGACGCTTTCAACGGTGTAGTACGACGTCCACTGGGCGTCGCATTGCGTATTACGGAGCTGATTTCAAGTGCCAGTGTGGAGGCAGCGTTAAGCTGTTGTCATATAGTAATTTTGTTGTTTATCAGCAATTGACTGGTGAAACATTTTTTTTGTATATGTTATTACATTCTAACTAAATGATTTAAATTTGACCATGTAGCCTTAGCAATAAACAAGCCGTTCTTAAAAGTCACCGACCGTTTTATCACCGGTATTGGATAAAACCTAAACGATACGCAGCCCTTATTGTTGCGCTTATCATTTTTACATGAAAAATAAATCACAAAGCATGGGACCATGGTTTCTATAGGAATCTATGTTTTGATGATTTATTAAGTATTGAAAATACGCAGGTCAGTACTGTGCACTGTTCATACTCTATTCCTCCCTTACTGCTGCTTCAAAAACACTCTCTCTTACATATAACCACTTGTTTTTCGACGCACATGACGAGACACTTCTTTACTTGGGATGCACCGATTTGGAATTCATGGACTAGTAATTATCACCAATGCTTGGGCTGCAATGTCGGATATTGATATCGAGTCACTGATGGAGAGGTGTAGTGCCCCCGTTGTGTTGCTGTTTCCGAGGCTACCTCATCCACAACAGCTTTTTGCGCTCTCTATGTGCTTTGGTGAAAGCTTCCGTATCTGCAATGACTTCTTTGATTCATTTGAGTGTAATCTGAGTCGACACGGAGGAGGCTGCGATTGCCATTTCCGGTAGCATTCTCCGAAGCACACACCGCAGCGGATTAACGTCAAAAAGTAGCCGGTGTAGTCATGAAATTGTATATTTGCATTTCCTGGTGGAAATGAATGTCTTTATGTAAACACCATTGCCTGATTGAAGCTGTTTTCTTATCAGGGAAATCATATATCTTCTATCTCTCATATTCTTTACATTATTATTATCTTTGTTTTCCTACCAGGGAAGGTCCACAATAGCTTTTGCTCCCAGTTATAAATAGCCAGTGTGTCTGTCAGGTATAAGCAGCCGGAATATGAAAATGTTTTAAATTTTTCCACCCTGGTCCTGTTGTTTTCCTTTTCTTTCTGCAGCACAGATGTCTTTATCTGCACCAGCCCTATACAACATTACAACCACTGCCCGTATGAGAAGGTAAGCCCTCTGCCAATTAACAAAATGATAACTACTCTGTTCCCTTTGGAACCCACTTGGAACTCTGTTTCCTTTTTCTAATTACATCTTGTTTCCTGTGTGTGTGTGTGTGTGTGTGTGTGTGTGTGTGTGTCCGTGTCCGTGTCCAGTATGCCTGGGTAGAGAAGCATTTGGGCCATGACTTTCTGGAGCGGGTAATCCTGACCAGGGACAAGACAGTAATCACCGGAGACCTCCTGATAGACGACAAGCCTGACATTCTAGGTAAGGACTGTTTGCTTGTGTGTGTGTGTGTGTGTGTGTGTGTGTGTTAGGACTGCACGATATTTTGTTTCATCGTCTACATGTGCGCATGCGCGATAGTCACATCGCTAGACCTTGTGATGTTGACGCTTAAACTTGCTGCTTGATAGAGAAGTAAACTTTCACCGTTCTCCTTTTACATGATTGTTACCGGCCGACCCTTCCCCTTTTAAGACAGGTAGCCATGTGGGCAACGTGTGTATGTGACGTAACGTTAGTCCAACGGGGTTTATTGTTATGGGAAGTGAGGCTCTCCGTGCGTGCAAAAGTACCGCGGCAGCTGCTGCTGCAACAGTGATGCACATGCTTTTCCATCGCTGCAAAGACAAAATAAATCCCCTGATTAATGCACCGTTATCACAACGTCTCCCGGCCATTTTTCACCGCAGAAAGCTGCTACCAGCCAGGCTAAATCTAATATAGTTAGCCTAAAGAAACAAGGCGTCTGTCCCAACTAACGTTATGGTTCGGAGCTGCGACGCTGGAAACGTAACACTAATCTACAACAGCAGTCTGTGTCTGAAAAAAGAAATATTGCAGTCAGTTTTATTCCAATATCGTGCAAGCTTAGTGTGTGTGTGTGTGTGTGTGTGTGTGTGTGTGTGTGTGTGTGTGTGTGTGTGTTTGTGCGTGTGCGCATGCAGTGTTTATATCGCGTCACAATACCAAAAGTGCCTGCTATTTTGAATTAACAAATGGACATTCTGTATTGTAATAATATTCATAATTATTTTGTATTTGATATCGATGACAATGCAGCTCCCAGATCAATGAGCGATCATTTGTTAAGCTCCACCCCTCTGGCACGTCGTGACATATGCAGTCTCTTAACAATAACAGTGGTAGATTAACTTTCTTTTTTTACTAAATTCTTAGTTCTCATTAAACATTGGGTCCTTGACTCCATACAGAGGCAGAAAAAAAAGCAGTTTTTTTATGTGGGCCCATTTGGTGATCGTTGCTGTTGTCGACCCGAAATGAACAGTGAAGTGAGTGCTAATTATGCCAAAGTTAGCTCCACTAATTGGTTAAAAAACGCCTCCTCTGGCTGACTTTTGAATGTTTCCAGTGGACTTGTTTTGATACGAGAAGCCCTGTAAAAGGTGTCCAACACTACACGACTTTCTCCAGCCTACGTGTTCAATGTGGCCATTCTGTCAGATTGGCGATCGGATCGCATGCCGCTGATCTTGAGTAGCCACGATTGGATGGTTTGGTAATGTAATCACCCAAGCCGAGCTCTGATTGGCTGTAGCCACCCGACAGACTCCTCAACAGCTCCAGATGTTAAGCCTGCTAGATATCTGGAATGCGTCTGCAAGGCGAGGCGCCGGGCGAGCCTCTCGGCTCACAACTTTGAACCGTTCACTCTTAGAGCTTGAACGGCGATTTTGCAAGCGCCATGTTTTAATTCCTCATTTAGCAGTCAGACTCTTTTAATGCAACATCATAATGTAGCACTGCTAGCTGTTTCTGCAATATGAGCCATCATTGGACAATATCCTGCACTATGCATATTATTTATTTATCACTCTTTGTTACCTCCAACTGTGCAATATGTCATGTCTATTCATCTGTGTCTATATACTGTCTGTTTATATAAGGGTGTATATTGTGTAAATATGTTTGTTTTATTACTATTATTATTATAACTATTTCCTATACTTTAGTATATTTTTCTCCTATGTCTACTTAATGTGTATTTGTGTTATTCTGATTTTTTTTCTTTTGAGCTGCTTGCTGTAGCACAGGAATTTCCCCAGTGTAGGATTAATAAAGTCTATCTTATCTTATCTTAGTGCGTATAAGACAGCTGCCACAATAGTGGATCTGCGGGGGTTGTCTAAAGCTGTGGTTTTTTTACTCAGTGACATGTATTATAGTGATTTTCATTTAAGTAATGTTTGTACCTGATGTCTCCTGATCAGGCGTGGAGCCCCAACCGACGTGGGAGCACATCCTGTTCACCGCCTGCCACAACAAGCACCTTCCCCTCAGCCCCCCGCAGAGACGACTCCTGTCCTGGTCGGACGACTGGAGGGCCATCCTGGACAGCAAAAGGCAGTGAGGGAACCCCTTCACCTACGAGCCCCAGTGGCCCTGGCTTCCTGGTTAGTGGACGAGTTGAGGTGGGTGGGGGGGAGGGAGGGGGGGGTGTCCACCGGAGACAACGTCATCACCACGCCGGTGGGTGTCGAGGCTCGGAGCGGCCGCTTCAATATTAGTTTCTGAAAGGAAGGAGGGTCTAATATTAAAAGGGGGAATGATCAGCCACATTCACAATATTATACAGGTTTGATATGTTTTTTTTTTTTCACTCTGCTGGGTATGGACAATTCACTTGTTCAACCACAAGGGGGCACTCTGAGACTGAGTGTGATGGGAACCACCTTTCCACCTATTTCACTGAAGAAACTGTGACAGCAGAATATTGAATTTCAAATGGATACACAGGGAGTCTAACAGGGCACATTGAACTTGTTGTGAGCTGCTCTGTGTCTGCGTACAATGTTTCTGGGAGACGTATTGTTAGGATTTTTTTTTTCTCTTACTCGTTAAAATCAGAATTTTATTTGGGAGACACTGGGGCTGTTTAGCTATGGTCTTGATGATGATGATGATGATGATGATGATGATGAATAATTTTATTTCGGTTAACATAGATGAAAGAAACAATTATTTGCCACCGTATCGAACCGAAAAAGGAATAGGCCGAAGCCAAGGCTTATTTTTGCCTATCCTATCCCATAATCCCTATAGAATCACCCAGAAATTCAACTAAACTAAATGAAACCAAATACTTAAACCTACATTGTGTATTTTTTTGATTTGATTCTTAGCAAAAACCCCTTTGTTCTTTCACAAATATGTGCCCATTCATGTGTAATTACTTCCACCAACTAATCAAAGTATTCTCATAAGCGTAGAATCTGACATTCAGAATCATTCAGAATACATACGAGCGACTCGTTTGAATATGACGGCAGCCATGTAGCGCCTCCATCTTTAAAGTACATTAGCCAAAGAGGGACCAACCTCTGCATTTCGCCCTCTTATACCTATTGGCACCGTGACGAATGCCAGGGGGAGATTACTCGCCAGGGAAGCGAAAAAGAGAATTAAAACGACTAAGAATGCAACAGACAAAGCAACAAGACCAAAGTTAATATTGGAGTGGCTAAAACAGCCTCGTGTAAACGATGGAGATACTAAGAGCTAATTTCGGGTTCGGCCACCGTAGGAGGAAGGGCTAGAAAGTAATATTCAGTTGGTTGTCATTATACAATTTCACCGCTAGATGGGAGAAATTCTTACACAATGTAGCTTTAAGTACAATCCTAGATTATTTTTTTTACAATTTACATTTTATTCAACTTACTTCTTAACCATGAATTAATTTAGATTTTAAAGCTTTTTTGAAACTCAATAGAGACGCACGCATTTTCAACTCATCATTACGTTCATTCCATAATGGAACCCCCAAAACTGAAACACAGCTATATTTTAGTCCTCACTTTACCAGTTTCAAAGATAGAAAACCGTCTTAAATTATAATGACCTTCTCTTAATTTAAATAAAAAAAAAAATGAATACAGACAGAAAGGCCATTGTTCACAACTCGAAAAATGATTTCCAAGGTTTTTAAATGTACAAGAGCCGGTCTTCTTAACAAAAGACGTATCACTAGTTGACAGTAATGTGTTAATGAGTTAGTGGACAACACAACAGGGCACACCACTACACACTGCCATTAACAAGAATAAAGTCTCCATGAGTCGTAGGCACTGGTGAGAAGGTGCAATACATAAGCATGCTGTAAGAAAGGGACCTGGACTTACAGACACCGTAGCTGTTATGTCAGGTCATCATTTAACCCTTGTGTTGTCCTCCCGGGTGAAAACTGAAAACACTTTTTTAAAAATGTTTTTTTTTTTAATGTTTCTTTAAAGGTGCAGTAGGTAAGACTTATAAAACTAACTTTCTGTCATATTTGCTGAAACTGACCCTATGTTCCAGTAGAACTACATAAATCAGGTAATTTAAAAAAAATAAATCCGGCTCCTCTGGCACCACCTAAAGCCTGTAGTGTGATTTGCAGAAATCTACAGCTCCCTGTTCAGATGCACCAATCAGGGCCGGGGGGGGGGGTGTCTAACTGCGTGTCAATCATTGCTCATGCACACGCATTCATTCTCCCTTGTGGGGGGGGGGGGGGGGGCTTAGGAGACTGTTTTGGGCTTCAGCAGAAAGGGGGGGGGGGAGACTGAGAAGTTGTGTCCAGGATCTTCACAACCCTACCTACGGCACCTTTAATATTTTTTTCTTGCTTTATTCAACGCGTTCTACGCTTTTCCCCCAGCTACCGCCAGTATGTACACCCCTTAAACCAACTTATTATCACAAGTTTTACAATAATTTTTTTTCAAAATCCATGGTCAGTAAACCTCATTTATAGGATTTTATACCAAATTTTTGAGTTGAAAAGCAGAAATTATGAAATATTTTGACAATTAAGTTAAAATCCGAGGAAGACTTGTTTACATTACATGTCATTTAGCTGACGCTTTTATCCCAAAGCGACTTCCAATTAAGTGCTTTCAACCCTGAAGGTGCAAACTCCAGACAACAAGTAGTAAGTGCAAGTACATTTAGCTTTAAATAAGCAAAGCTACAAAGAGCCATATGAAGGTGCAGCTTCAAGAAATATATATACATTTTTTAAATTTATTTTTTTATATTTATCCGAGGTGTAGTCGGAAGAGATGTATTTTTAGCCTTTGGCGGAAGATGCGTAGGCTTTTGGCCATCCTGATGTCAACAGGGAGCTCATTCCACCTCCACTTTTGTCAGAGTTTAGTCAGGAAATGGTTTTTATACCATGTAAACCGTTTATTTATTTATTTTTTTCAAATGCTGTAAAATATAATATAACATCCGGAATTCAGTGATATTGCGAAGAATGTTGTATTGAACCAACCGTGTTGTTTTTCTTTGGGGCAATTTGGTTAAAAGAAACCAATATTTTTTGTGAAGAAACTTTGAAAAACGGGTCAAGTTTGACCACGAGGACAACAGGAGGGTTAACATGTACTTTTTGAGGGAGTACTGCAATGTCACTTTGGATCACCGAGTACCACTGTCAATGTAAAAGCCGATATACATACACACGCACAAAGCTATCTCTTAAGGTTGGTAAAGAGCAGACATGGTGCTTTATTCTTTGTTTGTTTTTTTTTGTTTTTGTTTTTACATATTTCATCTTTTTCACAATGAACCTATGCATCTTAACTGATACACCGATAGGAAAAACATAGAATTGCACACATACATAATACGTTGCCAAAACCATCCACCAGTGTTGGAAATATATTAAAATAACAGTCACTGAAAAATGGTTCAACTATTAAAGGGAGTAGTTTATTGGGAGTTAGGTAAGATTATTTTTTAAATGAATGTAAGACTTAATTTCTCAATGTCAGAATTAACTTAAATTCAAAACAGATGGATGATTAATCATTATTGTTCTATTCTTGTTTTTACATGCTCTACTTACACACAGCCGGTGTCTGTAAACTTTGATCTATGTTTTTGAACACACCATATTTTATGACTTTCTGGATCAAGCTCTTTTTCAGGGCTTTTTTTTGTGTCTATTGTTAATACACTAAACAAGAAAGTTATCCTCAATTAACCAAAAGTAATATAGCATCTGTTTTAAGACACACTATTCACCACAGTTGTATAAGTAGTGCTCATGATCTACGCCATTTAATATTAGATCTGTGTCACCATTCACTTATACCTATTCTTAGGCCTCCTGCACACTGGCTGCGTGGCGTGAGCGTGGCGTTTTCTATGTCTTTGCACACCAGAAACATGTCTGACACTGCTGCTAGCCTTGTCTGTACACATGTATGTTTCCCATTGATAAAATGAAATAATAGCGTGTTTACTGCACTCAAGCAGTAGTATACTTCATGTTACTGATTTGATTACAGCAAAGACAACGACGGCAGTATTGATGGAAAAATAGGCTACAGAATATTTAGTTCTGTATTGACAGGTGCAATATTTGAATTATTATATAATAATAATATAATTATTATATTATATTATTTATTATATTTTGGGACCTTTAAGTTTAGGAAAAAAACTTAAAGGTTTTAAAGGTATAATATATTTATTATATTTTTTAAATTACATTTATATCTGCATTTATGTCAAAACCTAGAGACTTTCAAACATCAAAATGTCATTTGCTAATATGTATTTGTGTCAAAATGACATATGAACATCTTTTCGTATTCTATTTTGCCTGGAAACGCTTCCAACATGCTCGCGTGGCGCGTGAAAAATGGGCGTCGGTCCTATTTCTAGCATGCACGCGTTTTCGGCCTGAGACGTACGTGTCATGCAGGCAGCGTGCAAGCTCTAACCTGTTAACATGGGAGCCGAAATATAAACGGACACGTCATGCAGCTGACACGCTCACGCCACGCAGGCAGCGTGCAGGAGCCCTTATATTTTCTCTTTGTTGATTGTTCACATAAACACATTGCATCCGATTTAAACCAGGTTATTGGGTTAATGAAACGGAATACCTCCACAACACAATAGAAGCTATGTGTATTTATTTTAGCATGTCATTTGTACTGTATATATATATATAAAAATAGAACTACATTTTGACTGAAAATAGTACATACACGATATCCACATTTTGTGTCGCTGAGTCACATGAGCCACAAAAACTGCATTTGTCTGAAAAAGCTATTCTGTCTGAGGCGTTATGTAACAAGGTAACATTTGAGAGAAAAAATATCAATTGCATTGTTAATCACGGTCATTTAAGACATCCTGTAAGTACGTTTGAATCCACTTTGGCTATTTTTGGCGGGTCAGTTACAAATGTGCCTGTTGCCGCTAATGTGCTTTTTAAGAACAAAGTGGTGGATGCTGAACATGTGCTATGTACCTAGTGCTGTGTTAATGTGTGCCTAGTCTAAAAATATTTTTTTTCTGTCTATGAGTTGTGTGTTTTTATTTCACAAAAAAAAAAAGAAAAAAAAAAAAAGATCAACGGGATGACCAAGGTGATTTTAATATGGTCCTCTTTTTTTTGGGTGCAATTAAAAGTACATTTTAATTTTCTTTGTGTGTTTAGTTTTTTTTATAGGCCCACACTGTCTTTTGGCAAAAGTTGTAAACTCCAATATCCTGAGTTGACCCTCTGGCAGTATGGGATATTTTTGACTAAACACAAGGAGCTTCCTCTTTGTTGCTCTTTGTTATGTCCTCTCTCTCTGCTGATCATATCCGTTAAGAACACACGAAAAAGCAGCTGAATAGGAACATTAGTCTAGACTGCAGTTTGCCCTCCGTCCGTTTTGTAATATCAGGATAGACGCATGGGAAACTGCTCACTATCAACGGTCCCCATCTGCCTCTTTATGCCCATTCATCCTTGCGTTTTGGTCGTGAATATCCTACACACAGTTATGCGTGTTACTCTACAGGGTCAGGGTCACTTCACATTGAACCGTGGGAGAAAACCCAAAGAAGACATTGTGTACAGGGCCACGATTGCTGTCAAACTTCATTATTTACATGCATCCCTGTAGCTCTCTCATCTTTTCTTTCTTTGGCATAAAACCCTCAGCCTGCACCCTGTGTGTGTGTGTGTGTGTGTGTGTGTGTGTGTGTGTGTGTGTGTGTGTGTGTGTGTGTGTGTGTGTGTGTGTGTGTGTACAAAAGACTTGCACCCAGAATTTTTTTTTCCTAAACTTAAAGGTCCCATGGCATGACATTTTCACTTTATGAGTTTTTTTAACATTAATATGCATTCCCCCAGCCTGCCTATGGTCCCCCAGTGGCTAGAAATGGTGATATGTGTAAACCAAGCCCTGGGTATCCTGCTCTGCCTTTGAGAAAATGAAAGCTCAGATGGGCCGACCTGGAATCTCCTCCTTATGAGGTCATAAGGAGCAAGGTTACCTCCCCTTTCTCTGCTTTGCCCGCCCAGAGAATTTGGCCCACCCATGAGAGAGAGACATCATGGCTTTCAGACGAGCAAAGTGGCAGTTGGTCAAGGCCACACCCCCACTCTCCACCTTGCCCCCCCTCTCCTCTCCCCAATAGCTACAGACACAGAAATGGTACATCCTAAGGAAAGCTCATTGTGGGACTGGCTCTAGTGGCTGTAATTCTGCACCAAGGCTGAATTTCGGGAAAGAGACTTCAGATACAATATTAGAGGACCACTGAGGTCTATATAAAAGCATCCAAAGAGCACCATGTCATAGGACCTTTAACAAGACGATTTGGTGCCTAAACGTAACCGTTGTCACCGCATAACGCTCACTTTTTGTCGCCTAAACGCAACCGCAATGTCCGCCGAAAGGACCGGCAGCTCGCAGTGCTCTGTACCCGGCTCAAAGTCACCTATTCTCGGGTTAACTGAACCACCAACTACCGCTGATACGACGGAGCACCATGCAGAACACCATGCGGAGCACAGTAGCCGGCGTCGCAGAGCTCTGTAGCGGCTTAAAACAACTAGTAACTGCCGCTCAGCGTAACAGAGCTCGTAGCCGGTCACTGTAGCCGGCGTCACGTGACCAGCCGGCGGTCGCCAGGTTTCATAGGATATCATATGTATTGGTGTGCATACATTTTCGTACTATATCATACAGACCTGTTCATGAGAATGCATTGAACCACAACATAACCTTCTGACTGTACGTGTCAGTGGTGTACAGCAGCTGTTGTAGCCAATTGTGTGCAATCATCCTCCATAGTGTGAACTGGACAGGATGTGTAGAGAGACAGAGAGAAGTTGGATAATTACACAGCATCGGGTCCTTTTGAGGTCTTCTTTGGCCTTTAAAATCACACTCAGACCTCTTTACCTCAGCATGTAGCAGAGTTCTGTTGTGCCGCCCAGTTGAGCTCCGTCTCCTGGGTGTAATTTGTTCTTGAATGGAACAAAACCTTGCCAGCATGGCATTCATACATTTTCTACATTAGCCTTTGCATGGCTCTGAGGAGCTGGAGTCTATCCCAGCATGCATTACTATAGGGCAGAGAGGTAGACAGAATGCTACAAGACAAAGATGAATAAAGGCAGTTTATTTTTTGCATGCTGTGTTGCCATTAAAGCCTGATTAGATGCTCAATTTAGTTAAGATAATACTCCTTTATTGTCATTGCATTATACATACAATAATATCCAGGTGCACTACCTGAGACAGTGCTCCAATATACCTAACAAACATCTCACATTCACACACATGCAACTCACATTCCCAATTGTCAACATATGCTTGTTAAAAAGTTAAAAAAGGATTGCACATTTGTGTAGGGATCTTCAGCTAGGGAGTTTAACAGGCAAATCCTTTATTTGTTGTTACTTCTGAACTGCTTTTGGTATTGTATTAAACATGTAAACATGCTATAACTGACTAACAAAGGCTGTACCGTTTGTTGAGTTAAATACATCTATTCATTTCCTTTATTAACATTAACAGAGCAATATAAATAACAGAATATGCAAGGGAGGCCAAACGCCTAAAAGGCTTATCAAGGGTCTCCCTAAGTTTTGACAAAAAACAACTAAAATAAACTTTTCAGAAAAAAGAATTTCGATGGATGCAGCTTAGCATTGTTTTTGTAGAGTTTTTCCTATCATAATTTATTTTACTTTTTCCACATTCTGCACTTGTGACGGTTCTTAAACCAATGTTTTCGAAACGTAATTAGATCCAAGTGAAATCTGTTTGGCAGTCGACCAGAATATCCTTTGGACAGCTTTTCTCAGCCTTCAAGCTTAATGGCTGTTTGTTTGGCTCAGATATTGAGCAGATGAACAGAACTTCTGATGACTGCTCAGCCTGAAAGTTTCCAGTCCGTCCGTCCCTCTGTCTGTGGACGTCAACATGCAAGGTCCACTCAAACCAGGAACTTCCAACTGGAAGTCCAATGCCAACATTCAGTGCTAGTTTCAGACATGATGTACCCTACATGATGCAAGGCATCACACACCTGCAATTAGCTCTCAGGTATTTATTAACCATAACCACGATCTGTCCCTAATAAGTGCCTAACAATAACCATATTTTATATAGTTCATTTGCCATAACCCTTATCTTTCCCTAACAAACTATACTTTAGATGCAGATATCGTAGAAAGCACAAATTTTGCAAGTGTTGGCATTGGGCATTAAAGCTAAATAAATTATATATATATATATCTATATCTATATATATATATATATATATATATATATATATATATATATATATATATATATATATATATATATATATCTATATATATATATATATATATTTTTAAAAGAAAAATACCATTTAACATATTTCTGGGTTTTGTAAAATTGTCCAAAATTAGCGTTCTTGTCTGCTGTCAGGGTCTGTCTTTTTTTAATCGTATTGGCACTTCAAAATCTACTGTGCACACAACATAGATACACATTTAAATCCGCATATTCTTTTGAAATCTTAAAGCAATAGTGCGTAGTTTCTGTCTCCCCCATGAGGAAGTCTAAGTAATGACAACACCACTGTCTGCGTGTCCACATTATACAACGCCTCCCCCACACACACACACGCAGTTGCTAGTAGCCAAAGAGGACACGGAGGATTAAAAAAACAGAAGAGGTAATTATCTTCACTCAAGTTTCTGCGCGTGAAAGTCACCGGACGCCACAATCTTCTGAACATAGCCATACTGAGAAATACAGAGAGAGTTGTGTGGAACTGATAGTCTTAATTAGCTTTGTATCAACTCATTTGGCAACAGCTTGAATGTGACGGACGTTCATTAATATAAAAAAGTTACGCACTAAAGCTTTAATACTGACATATGATATCTGAAGCTATTTCCATTCCAATTAGCAGAATCAGGCCTGCGCACATTTCCAGCACATGTAATACATATTTGTTCAGAATGAGGACTGTGGATTTTGACCATATTACTTCCATTGGACGCATGTTGGGAAAGGATCTCTTAATGGCCAGTAAGAGCAGGAGGAATGCTTATAGTGACCAAGAGCTGTTTATGGGCGTGTGAGTATTGTTTTAAGACAGAAATGTCTACATTCTATTATTTGTCATAAATGTTTAAGACACACCTATAGCATTTGTACTCTGAAATGTTAATTAACGAGTGTGTGCTTCCTCAGCTGTTATCACACCAAAAAAGCCTAATGTACTGTAACATCACAGTCAACAATACAGTATGCTTTAAAAAGCAACAAAACGTCACTGAAATAGGATGTACGGCTTGGGGAATTGGCCAGGGTTTGGTTTCCTTTAGTTCTTATTTTTGTATTGAACATTTTCTCAGTAGATGTAATTGGAACTAAAGCAACACAAATGCTCATGTAATGACATTACCTCACACAAATTGTCAGAGAGCACAGTGCTCCGATAAAATACTATCGACTTTGTGTCATGCTGTTTGATTTAAGAGGGTGGTAATAAAAAAACATCCCTTCTGTAACTCCCCCTGACCCTTCTTTTTTTTCTGAGTTCCAGGAAAACTGTCTGGCACTTTAGCCCTGACTACTGTTGTTTTGGCAAGACTTGAGGGGCTTCAGTTTTTAAAGGCTAAATGTGTGTTCAGGCTGAAGTTACCAATTGCAGATATTTTGTGCAGATATCCAACATTCTTAAATTCAGTTTTATTCTTGTCCAGCATCCAGCATGATGCAACACTACAAACATACTGCAATAACAATATGAATAATAAACAGATACAGAGAAATTTAAGTTTTATTGCAGCTTTTAAAGCAGTACTTATTGACTTCTTGGGGACAGCAGAAAACCCTAAAGACAGTATTGAACAAATGATACACGTTATGTAGTTGATTTCGCAAATGTATTAGCAAACAATTGCATATTTAGTAGGGCTGTCCTCAAAGAAATTCTTAGTCGACTAACGCTCATACGATTTTCACGACTAATCGATAAGTTAGATAATATCGACAGATCTGTAAAACTGAGTTTCTCCACAAAGAATCATGCAAAAGCCCCACTTTAGATCTTGTGTTTAACAGAGATGTGCTCATAAGGTTCTCGGAAATAAGACATTCAGCATGAAAGAAGCATAAAAAATGACTACTCAACTAAAGAAATCTTAAGTCTACTAAGACCAAAACGACCGATTAGTCAACTAATCGACTTAAGCTGCTTACACACCAACCAGACAGCCAACCGTCGGCAGAAAAGGCAGTCGGACTGATCAGTCTCCCCGAGTTGGTCAAAAAAAATGCCTCAGAACACACCAAAGAGACGAGACGTAATATGTCTCCATAACAGCAGGCGGTGCTAATCTGTATTGTCGCGTCACGTGGGTCTTGTGGGTCATTTCAGATCAACAAAGGTCAGTTTAAAAGATTTTCATCAGATTTTGAGAGACTATAGTCACGCTCATTCCTCTCCCCGTTTCCGGGTTAGCACTCTACCAATCAGATGGGTCAATTGAGTCCGACTGACGGCAGTGCCCGCCCCGCCGATTATACATGTCAAATCGGCCAAAATGAAGGACGACGGCCCCTCGGACGGACAACAGCACGGAACACACCGAACAGACTCGAGTCACTGACCTCGCCAGACTGTCCAACGGCCGATTATCGACTCTGTGTGCCCGGGCCATAAGAGGGGGCAACCCTGATATTTACTAATCTTTATAAACTGATATCTGAATATGAATGCAGACCGTATATAGGCAACAGGGCAAGATTTTGGGATTAAACCCTTCAGTTTTTTGTTTGTAGTGCAAGCAGTATTGACCAATCACGTTTGAGCGGGCTTTGGTTGCATTCTGGAGAAACAGTCTTTTATTAGCTTTTTTATGTATCTGTTTATAAAGACATCTTCTCTCAACTTCAACTTCATTATTTTCTTCTCAAATTGCTAATTGGACCCGGCGCACGGAAGGGGAAGTCTTGGCCCGGATGTCCGCTGGCTACACCGGAACCCCAGTAATATCGCCTGTTCACACATCCAGCTGACATGGAAAAACACTAGGAGACATTTAGGGATGTGTCTAATATTCACACCTCTTTAAGCTTTTTTTTTTGCTCTCCACCAACTCCTGAGATAAACATCTGTCTCTTTAGCTGCCAGAAGCTCCACTATGTTCACATCATTTTGGTACAGAGTGTCAAGTGTCAAGCTAAATCCTTGAAACCTAGACACAAATTTCCAGTTAATCAAGAACAAAATAGAAGCAGACACATTTAGTTGCTTATCCGGAGTAAATCTGATTCAAGATCTGCAGACAGCCTTGGAATAAAAAATACAGCCTTGAACTGCAGTGCATTGTGAAAGGGCTTGTCCTTATTGGGAAAATGCGTCAGAGTCCGGAGGAAATCCCAACAGAGCAATAAAACTGCCTGAGCAAAAATGTCTCTTTAAGATGAAAACAGTATGGGAGTGTACTCATATTGAACATACTTAGGAAATAGTCTGCGCAGTACTGTTTGTATCCTATATGGAGTAGTGGAGATATAATGTACAAGATGTCCTTACACTGGACAGAGGGGACCGTGAGTCAGCATAATGTTCAGATTAGACTTAAGGTTACGGTTAACCATGTGCTGCTGATGTTGAAGGTTAATAATTATGGACTGACATATTCCATGGAAGCTTCCATGGTTGGGTTTTGTGGAACATATACCAATGTGCCAATGATTTATTTTTTAGAGATGGTACGGTACATTCCACAGAGTAGAACAGTACAAATGCAGGACCGGAAAAAACAGAAGTAGACCTACTGAAAGTGCAATCAAGCACATCAAATAGAGAGTACAAGTCAGGTGGAGTTTTTCCTGTTTGCTGAGTTGTTTTTGTTCCTTCTGTCAGAGGCCCTCGGCTACCTCCCCCTGTATCTCACACTCTGTTATTCTCTCTGTCTGTTTGGATTGCTCTACTTACGTTCGTCTAATTGCTTTAAAACAGAGAAAGAGAAAGAGGAGTGTGTTGCAAAATCTGTTCCAGAGAGGACCATCTGCACATCACATCAATATTAGAAGTCTGACTTTATAGCCTGCAATGTGCTTTTTCTTCAAGAGAAAGAAGTTGCTGTTGGTGAACTGGGTAATATTTTGATGATGACACAACTCGCCTCTTTAAAGCAGCTATATTTTTGTAATAACAGTGTATCAAATGACAATGTAAAAACAATGTGAAATGCGTCGCTGGTAGTGATGAACCAATAGAGAAATAGCACCAGAATCTGCAGCTCCCGTCAGCATTACAGAGCTTTATAGTGAGTTTCAGCTCGTTGTTTAGATTCACTCCCTCTGCCCCCTATAGCGTTATTTACGGCAGGTGCAGGCAGCTGTTTTTAGCATAACAGCTTTAAAAGCCCGCTGTACACTACCTGCTCATCACCCATGGACTGTAAAAATAATAGACAAAGCTCACGGGCCTGAAAAGTAAAGCCAATAAGGAAGTTCCCTAAACCTGTATTCTATTTAATTTCCAGCAGGAGGTGACTCCACTGTTTGCAAACAGAAGTCTGTTTCTATAGAAGTCTATGGGAAAATTCTACCTTGATTTGTTACCTCAATAAACATTTTCATTTGTTTATGGCCTCAATTACTAGTTTCAAGTATTCTAATGATGTTCATTTTGTAAAGTATGGTCCCATTTATTTTAAAATGGACAATAAAGCAGGGGATGCTTTAGGGGCGTGGCTACACGCTAACTTGTCAATCATGACAGAGGCTTAGCAATGCTAACCGTGACACTGTGTATATTAAAATAGATCTGAACTTGTTTTTGGGGTGTTGTCCATGTTTTAATCCTAAACTTTAACTCCTATCACTGCATTTTCACCTAATCAAAGTTAATTGGGACATTTTGCCTTGTTCAGCATTCTGCCAACCAAGCTAGCTAGCTACCGCTAGCATTAGCTGGTAAGTTAAGGGAAAGTTTGCAGATTAATTGTGCCAGTACCCCGGAGGTCCGCGTTTACCTGTTGTTAAATCTCCACTGGATGACTCGCTTCCGAAGGGTTGAAAATCTGCAACTTTTCCTCTTTAGCATTTAGCTTAGCGCAGCACCATTGCACCCATAAACAACACTGGCTGGGCTGCCTCATCCTCCCCAGCTCCACCCCTATGTCCATTAATCGTCACATCTGTTTCAAAAAAACAAGATGATGACGGACAAATTGCAACCCGTTCTCACTCCCAACTTGTCAAATACTGACGCTTAGTCAGTGGCTCTCAGCATCGGATACAGACGGAATATGAAGTTTGCCAAACTTAAGGCTTCAAAGGGCAGTCAACAAACCAATGGGTGACAGTACTGATGCTACATCCATTATTTTTACAGTCCTTGGCAGACAGACATAGTTAGCGACTAGCTGATGAACATAGTGGAGCATTTAGCGGCTAAAAATCCAGATATTTCCCTCAGGAGTTGGCGGAGACAAAATAAGAGAGTGAATACTGGACTTACATTCGCCAGGTGGACAAAAACACAGCTTCAAATTAATGGTAATGTTGCTTCTTAACTGCTGGATGTGTAAATAAGCAACTGTTTGCTAACAATTACACTGTATCCGCTTAAAAGGTGACATGTCAATGTTGCCTTGACAGCTAGCTTGTTTCTGCTGCCCCCAGTGGCCAAAACTAAATAAGTAAAGTAGGTTTGAGTGATGAGAACATAACTTCTCCTCCTGTGTTGATGCTAGTATGTAATATCTGAGTCAGTAGTTAGCACGTTTTTTGCTTGTGCCAAAGTGGGTGATTCATCCACAGGCAGCATTTTGTCAGTCTGTTGTTCTGGTTTATTGTCATCTGTCTGCCTCCGTCTGCGCATCAGTCATCTATCCATCTGTCCGTGTGGCTAAAGGAACAGGACACAGTGTTTTGCTGAGCTGGTGTTATGGTTGGAAGTCAAACACTGCAAGTAATTACTGAACAAACACACAGCTGCACTCGACTACAGAACTATAACACTGATAAGCTTATTTTATGGTGCTGTTGCCCTTATGTCTGTCCACTGTATTTACTGAAAATAATTTTTATTGGCATGCCACTTTTGTGTAGCCTGCAGAAATACACACACAACTCAGTGTTTTCTTTTTTGTAGGAATTTCTGAAATTAGCTGGGGCAGCATTAGGAAGCTTTGCATGAGAATTGGAATGCACCAAAATGTTATAGCAGCCTACATACTTTACTACAATTTTCAAATTGAACACTTCAGCATACAGTGTGTTGAATCATTGTAACAAGTAAGATAATGATGTATGTTGGCGCCTGTGTGAGCGTCTACACAGATTTCCATGTATTGTTGTTGAAAGAGGCTTAAAACCTAAAACCTTGGTTAGTGCCCCCTGGAGGCAGAGTGCTATTCCTTACACATGGCATTTTCAAAGTGGCTGACTAACCCAACATTACAGGGTTTTTTTTTAGCCCTTTCAGCACTCTTCTCGACAATATTTTATATGTTTTTATTTATTTATCCAGGAACAGCCTCGTTAACATAAAAAATGTCCTGTACAATAGTGTACTGGCCAAGACAAACAGCATCACATTAGATTAGTGTTAGACACACAACATAGGCTGCAACAGTTACACACAATACCATTTTTGATCACATGAGTATACCTAAGTAAGACTCACATAGGGCAACATAGCACATTCAACGTATCTACAACATCATGTACCTTCATTCAACTCCTTCAATCTATTACTAAAGACACTTAGAGAGACCATGCCCTTAGACGCAAATCAGTCCGCAGCAAATTACAACCGGTAAGAACAGTATACGTAAAAGCCCTTTAAAATTTGAAACAAATTAAATATTGTTAACTGTTTTCATCACTTAAACCTGCTTTAGTTGATTTTTTGGCCACTTGGGAGCAGCGAAAACTAGCAGTATATCAGTGTTGTGTTTACAATCACCTTTTAAGTTAACACATCCAGCAGATATGGAACAACTCTACCATTCCTTAAAGGGGAACTATGCAATTTTTGTAGCTTAATTTACCTATACTGAACAGCTTCGGAGTCATTGGAATGGTTATATGACTTTTTTTTGGTTTGAATGGTGGTCGTCTCGCTTCCCCCTAGCGCCTGTGAGTGGAAAAACCACCCTTGCATCTTTGCCGCTACACGCCCTCATCCAGGAACCGGCTAGCTATAAGAACATGGTAGCGATGGAGTTTTTCACACTAGCGTCATGGCTGAGCCGGCAAAAAAGAAGCAGAAAGCTAGGAAAGCATTGTCGGAGGAAGAGAGAAAGAGGAAACGGCAGACTGACCGAGCGAGGAGTCAGACACGAGTAAACATCGGACCTGCGTTTTCAGAATGGTGAGAACTGAGACAAACAGAAGCCTGCTAATCCGATGCTAACTTGGCGTTCTTGCTGTCGCATTTGTAAGTATCTTTGATCAGAAACTTTATTTGCCACAGAGTTTCTTGTAAGCTTGATGTTGGCAAACGCAAGTTGCTACTGCTCCGACAGCGTTCAAAGGCCATTGTAGGAAAAAAGAATAATGTTACGGACCCGGGAGAGAAGGGTAATATTTCGAGGAAAACCTCAGTGGACATGGCTCCGTGCGTTCGCCGGCTTCTTTGAAAACAAATGCACATGACCAGAGGGAGAAGATGGGAGGAGGGGGAGAGTCGCCAACGAGTTTTTGCGACAGCGTTGCCAAATATCTATTCCGAAGCTGTAGGTGGAGCTCTATAGAGAAACCTGCGAGCAAAAAGCGAGTTTTTTCAGGCAACCTGAAAGACCACCAAACCATACGACTATATAGGTCGCTTAGTCCGACCCTATAATACAACCCATATGAGCGTTTCATAAATTATCGCCCCTAGAAGCGGCAGGATCGCTCGTCTTATCTAAACCAGAAAAGGTAATGGTCGCAGTTTCACATTGTGAAACGATCGCAGTTTGGTTACGTTTAGGCACAAAAACTACTTAGGTTAGGTTTAGGCAACAAAAGTAAGTAGTTAAGTTTAGAAGAAGATTATGGTTTAGGTAAAAAAAATTTTTACATTTGTTACACTACTTCCGGTAACGCACGTGACACAGGACGTGGCGTAGTTCCGTTTGTTTCGTAAATTTAAACTTTGTAAAACATTTACGAAACCAGTCCTATGTGTGTTTGACCCATCCACCAGTTTTTGCGCTCTTATACTTTGTCACTTTACTTCCTGCTTTGCTCCAGTCATAATTACTATGGCCACTAGAGTTCGCCGCAACTAGAAACATAAATATGGGTCGTAATTGCAGCTTGAACAAACAACCTATAGGTTTTATTTTTTAAAAGGGGGACAGTCTCTGAAAGACACTTCAACTCTCCGTAGGGAAACAGCAGAGTTGGTTGATAATTCTCAAAACACCTTTCACATACACATCATCATTTGATCCATTGTTAATCTAAAAAAATATGTCAATTATAGCAGCTTTGATTTTTATAATGACAAATAGCACAACATCCTGTAATCTGGCTTTTTTTAGAGCGGCCATTTTGCATCAATGTTCAGCAGTCAAAGAGGTAGAAAAAAAAAGATCCCAGTTTCTGCACTGACAGCACCTTTAGTCAACCAGAATGCAATGCAGCTGCAAGTCATGTCGTGTTTTGAGTACGGTGCATGATTCGCTATTTCTCAGTTGGGAAACACGACTTTTTCATCTCTCAGTATTGTCAAGGCATTCTGAGAAATGGTGGCAAACACTAAGTAAAGTAGATGAGGCACGTGTAAGGGGTCAGGCAAGATAGAGAGGTCCATTCCTGGAATGCATGATGAAACAAAGGTTGAATAACAATATATTTCTCCTACTTGTCTCTTTTCCTCTGTGCTGCTTCATAAGGGATGCAACGAGTTTGCAGTATTTCTGTGAAAAGCTGCTGTTAGGAAACCATTAGCATGTCATGCCGGGCTTACAAAAGATGGGACTTCATTTTCTTTTCAGAGGAAGACAATGCATTGCAGTGATCTCTGTTAATAAGTACAGTAATGAATCTTAAGCACTTCATTTCAGGATTTTTCATGTTCTTTTCTAAAGGAAGGAACGCTGCCTCGTGCGCCACATTTACTAATTGCAAATAAGTCCTGTTCTGCCAAAGCTCCCTGGAAATATAATTCACTTCCAAGTGAGGCTTGCTGATATCTGCAGATAGGAAGAATAAAGAGTGATAAAGAGGGAAAGTAGATTGTTATGCGAGTGAGAGATTGAGTTGAAGGAGTTCAGTTGTCAATTTGCTTTACGCACACAGACAATTACAGAAGAAGAAAACATCAACAACAGTGCACATCACCTGGGATTGATAAGGTGCGTGTTGCGTACGGTTGATCATGATTAATTTCCTATATGTGTATTCGGTCAGTATGGGACAAATAGCACAGCTTGTGTGTTTGTTTATGCCTGTCTTCATGCACTATGTATGCATGTGTGTGTGTGTGTGTGTGTGTGTGTGTGTGTGTGTGTGTGTGTGTGTGTGTGTGTGTGTGTGTGTGTGTGTGTGTGTGTGTGTGTGTGTGTGTGTGTGTGTGTGTGTAGGAAATGGAAAGAAAAAGCAGGTGAATTTCCACGATGATGGACACCCACGTCGCTCTGCCATCTATCTTCACAGAGGAACAGATATAGCTGATGAGGTAACATCTCTTTGTAGAGCAGCCTCACTTCCAGACACAAGACACAAGAGCTGGAAAATCTTCACATTAGGCTGCTCATGTCACACACACACACACACACACACACACACACACACACACTTGTGTTCATTTCATCCCTTCCTTTTGTCAATTCAGTTTGTAGTATCTGAAGGTCCTCTGTGTAGCAGCATGGTGTTAACCTTATTAAATCTGACACGTAATCACCAAGGCCATGCTCACCAGCAACCAGTACGGTATACAAACAACATTAAAGGGGCTACTGTTGGCTACTGCCTGACATTGCCAAACCAAATTACAAATGTGAGTTATTCTGGAACCTCTCCATTCATTTCCTCGATTTTCCAAGGGCCTTTAGCAACAGCCGTAGAACAAAATGCTTCCGAACGGGATCGGTTAGACCTACAACCAGTCAGAGCAATGAAACATGTTGTAGCGCTGAGCGACGGAGAAACATAAACAGACTACAGCATTTAGAGATGAGCTGTGATGGTGTAGCATCAATTTTCCACGAGTTTTGGCATCAGAATTTGAACATAGTATATCATCAGATAGTTCCACATCAGCTGCAGCCATCTTGGTTTGTCACTATCCTAAATTCTACCATACTATGGAACCAGCACTGGATTTGTTTTGTTTTTTAAAGTGGCAGACTGAGCCTATAGAAAATGTCTATTGTATTTGGATGTACATTTTGTTTAAAATAAAAATAAGTGAAATGAATAATGAACATGTTTTATTTAGCAGAATTATATTGTGTTGTTCTATCCTATCCAATATTTGCTATATTTCTAAGCAGATTTTCTATGCTGTATTCAGATAAAGTGGAGGGGGACCAGACCATAGACAGTAAAAGAATGGACACAGCAACGCCTTAGACTTCCACGGAGACCAGTGAAGGATATTAGAAGCACTTTTCTCAAACTGAGCTTGACGATGTAGATGTGACGTGAGCAACCTGTCTGAAAGTTGGAAGTCTTCTTGTAGCTGTGCCAAGAGAAATCTCAATCATTCCCAATCTTGCAGAGACGGAGAGCGTAGGTATATGTAAGGAGATAACATAGGCACAGGCTAATTATTGCTAACTAAAATGCTAGTTAACATTAGTAATTAAACTTAAACAGCTAATGCGAGTCAAAACTGCCTGCGAGCTTCTCCTGACTATACAGTAATTCCTCTACTATGCGACAGAAAGTTGCGTGGTTATGACACAATCGTTAGCCAATGGAAAAATAGAGTCTTTAAACGCTTCAGATGTAAAGTTATTTGCTGTCAAAGTGACGCCAAAATGAATGGGAATCAATGGGATGCTAATGGGAGGTGATGGCTTGTTAGCCTCAGAATCTCCCCATAGGAGGTACGCTTTCCGGATGCTCGCTTACCCCCTTGGACCAGACGCATCTGCTAAAGCGAATAAAATGAGCTCGCGGATTTGTCTGGTTCCCAGGCTAACGTTTGAGTACTATTGCCTAAAATAAAGACCAAGTTTGCCATGAAACCCTCAACTTTCTGTCAACCATTAGTCCACATTTCTTGACGTATGATTTGATTATGGAGCTGTTCGGTGGTGATATTACTCTCAAAAGTTGCATGCCGTGTGACTCAAGATGCTGAATTTTAAATGTCAGTCGGTTTAGTTTGTTTTCATCCTGTGCTCATTTTACAAGAGAAGTGAAGTTTTCCACTGACATGGAAAGGATAAATAATGCAGCGAGCTCTGAGAAAAAGAAGACTCAGACTATATCAGCGCAGGACCTGTGGAAATAGAGGATGACGCAAACGTTTGTAGCTTTGTGTGAGCGTGTGTGAGCGTGTGTGTGTGTGTGTGTGTGTGTGTGTGTGTGTGTGTGGCCTGAGAAGAGAAAGAATAAAGAACAGCAGTACATGGCAAAGATTGACTCACAAAGATCCTGTCTTAGAGGATAACAAAATATCCTTTTTTGGAGTTAGATGAATCATAATTGTGAGAATATGGAAGCTAAGGGAATGCATTTCATAGGGATGTCCTGTGGATTTGAAACCTCGGGAGGGGTGTGAGACCAAAATAGCAGCCTGGTCTAATTGTTGGCTGCGAATGTTTGTGTTGTCTGCAGTCCAATATCCATTAAACGTGGTGAATAATCGCACTTTGTATTCTATTTGAGTTAGTGTTACATTACAGTAGGACACATTATAGTGGTACATTTTTTTTCAGCTGTGATGGCTATTACAGCTAACCCATTTTAACCGGCCCCCTCTCCTGCGTATCTGTTTGTATTTCATATGCGTATTGTTTGTGTTGATGAGTGTGTGTGTGTGTGTGTGTGTGTGTGTGTGTGTGCGTGAGAGAGCGTGATGAGCATCCTCCATTCAGAATACATTTTCTGTGCCAGGAAACTTCACACATTGACGTCTTTGCCCAACAGATTGAGGCTCACAGTGGGATTCAGCACATTGATGCCAACTTGTCACTCACAGCGCGTGTGTGTGTGTGTGTGTGTGTGTGTGTGTGTGTGTGTGTGTGCGCGCCACACCTCCGAGCCAGTATGTTAATCCTTACATGGCATTCCCTCCATCACCCTGGTGTTTTGCTGTTTTTAGACACATATTGAAACTGTATGTCGTCATCAGGCTTAAGGATGCCCAAGGAAGCTGTAAAGCTACGACACAGAATACACACCCACGGTTTTAAAAATACCTGTACCTAATTATATACATGCCTATATTAGGGAACACTTTACTTGAAGGTATCAACATAATCGTGACGTGACACTGTCATAACTATGACATGACACTGTCATGAACATGTCATAAACGTTATAAACAAGTCATAAACATTTGTGACTTCTGTCATGACCAAGACAACTTCTGGTAATGTCACTTTGATTAATGTCAAGTTGTCATAATCAAGACAACATAAACAATGTCAACTTGTCATGACAAAAACCGAATGACACTTAATGCCAGAAGTCATAAACGTTTATGACTTGTTTATAACGTTTATGACACGTTAATGACAGTGACATGTCATAGTTATGAAAGTGTCATGTCACGATTATGTCGATACCTTCAAGTAAAGTGTTACCCTATATTATTATGATATAATTTGATCTGATCAACTCCCAGACTAATCAAAAGTTTGATGGTTGGGCGAGGTCCTCCGTGCGGAGAAGCGTAGATTCAGGATTGCTGGGAGGAGTCTTGCTATTTACTACCTTACCATTGTTGTGTATTTAGAATCCACCAAATGATTACAACTGTATGTTGTTGGTTGCTGCTGTATTGTTGTTATTGTATGGAAAAGAGAATGGAAAAAGTTATATTGCTTAGTATGAACCAGTGCGGACCAATGTTGACCTGCAATAAACTTGTTAAAAAAAAACTCCCAGACTAATATGTGTTATGTGTGTTTCAGAGCTAGAACCCTGTTTCAGCCACTTACTCTGCAGTGAAAAATTACCCCCCCCCACCCCCCCACCCTACTCCCATGTGTTAGCTGTCCATACCTAATTTCTGCCTCAATTATTCAGCGTGGGTAATCTAAAGAAAAACAGTGTGAAATATGTCAGTGTGCGTGACGCAGTGACTAAAAATAAATACTGTATGTAGCAGTAGTAAAGAAGTACAAATTTGACTAACCCTTCTCTACACAGATCTTTTTCCTATGAACATGGCTTATGCCTCATGTCCACTGGATGCGGCTGTGTCTAGTTCCAGGTACACCACATCTCCAGAACTTCTCCTTTGTAAATCAAATGTCCATCCTTTCATTCAGTAGCAGCATGTTAATCAGCACTGTAAAGGTTTACTTTGTCAAACTTTGGGGTTTTTCAATCATGTTGACCACACCGTTGCAGCTCACACTTATGATCGAGGTGGCATATAAAAATAACCTATTTTCAAGTTGCAGCTCTTTATTTGTGCACAACAATTACAAATGGAGCTGTCGTTTCGCCCTTATTCCAAAAAAGACAGTATTCAGACTAGAGATGAGCCGATACCAGTATCGGTATCGGCTCCGATACTGCCTAAAACGCTGGTATCGGTATCAGGAAGTACTGGAGTTAATGCACCGACCCGATACCACATAATAAAGCCCTAAAGAAAATCTACATTAAAGTAGTTTATTTATGTTCTTTTTTCCGTTATAACTGACTGTCAAACTGCAGAATAAAAGAAAGTTCTGTGGCGTTCATTGTTTGTGTTTGTTCATGTTTCACAAAGAGTTTAACCTGAGCCAGACTGACAACAAAGATATAGAAATCATATCACATCCATACAGGGATAGTAGTATACAGTTGTTAAAACATAATAAAATATATGACACACTGGTATCGGATCGGTACTCGGGATCGGCCGATACGCAAGTTCAGGTATCAGAATCGGTATTCGGTATCGGGAAGCAAAAAATGGTATCGGGCCATCTCTAATTCAGATTAAGCTGTTTACATGGCTAATGAAAGTGAATATTCCACCGTGAATAGAATTTTTTCAAAGTTTTCCACCTGTGGAAGACTTGTTTGACCGCAGCAACGCAGCCTCCCTCCTTCAGTCCTTCAACCAGCTTCTTGAAAAGGTCGGCGTTGCGAGCCATTTTTGTCCGCCTATTCCCGAAATCCTTAAAATACGTACATTTTCACCAGGCTTGATGCGACCGCCAATTTTGGTGAGTTTTTGAGTATGTTAAGCCCCTCAAAAAGGCGATTAATTTGCCATAATAATAATAATAATTCCTTCAGTTTCAATAGGGCCTTCGCCGCTGTCGGCGCTCGGGCCCTAACTATTGTTTTTAAAGGTGCTATACAAATAAAGTTATTGTTATTATTGTTAGTATTATTATCCAAACGGAATACGCTGTTTACATAACCTGTATCAAATTTGGAATATTGTGATATTCGGAATAATAGTGGAATATAAGTGTGCACCTAAATGTACACAATGCTACTACAAAAGGTAGAAAAGAAAAACTAATCCAAGACGCAAGACATAAAACACAACATAGTGCATAAGAGGATATAAGAAACATACAGAAGAAGGACTAATGCATGTGATGCCTTTTGCCCTTTGGGGCCCTATCTTGCACCCGTCTCAAGTGTCTTTGCTAGTTTAAGACCGACGCAGTTGTCAATGTCCCGTCCAGCGCCCGTTTCGTTTAAATAGCAAATGCACCTGCGCCCATCTTTGCGCTGGTCTTACAGGGAGGTGTGTTCAGGTGCATTCTGGGCGTAGTGCTATCTTGAGGCAGCGGAAAGTGATCGCGCCATTGACCAACATAAACCTGGTCTAAAGTCAGTATTTCATTGTTATTTTAACAGCGAATTAATAAAATGCGCCTAGGCTTATGCACAGCGCGCGCACACTATGCTTGTTACACACACACACAGAGACGCGCAGCAGCACACAAACATGCAAAAGACTACAAATAAAAATATTACCGTGCAAATCCGCCATCATAATAGCAATGCGCCAAGGTACAAACGCACCTGGCTTTTAAAGGAAATGGGAGAGGACACTCTGATTGGTTTATTGCATGTCACGCCCAAAATACACCTATGATTAATTAAGACACTAAGGCTCACGGACCCTTTTTTTTCCGCCGTCAAACTAGCAAAAGTGGATTTGGACACGCCCTAAACCCACCTGTGCCATGTGCGTCACGCTGTGTGCTTAGATCGTCATTTGAGTGTTTTTGCTGTCTACGTAGTGGAGGTGTGTCCTAACTTGTGCCTCCTGTTTGCAGGTTACTAATTAGAGTAACTCAGCTCACCTGGGTCTGGTGTGCTGAGGCTTATTTAGCTGCAGTATCCTGTCTCTCCCCTCTCTCTCTCTCCCTCTCTCTCTCTCCCTGCTGTCTCCACTGGCACACCAAAGTTAGGTTATGTTTGGTTATGTTATCCTAGGTTTGCCTTTTGCTGAGTTTACACTGTACACAACACCAACACACACTCACTCATGCACACCCTACACCTCTACCTCCACTGATTTCTACATCTCATTCTGTATATAGTTAATTTGGTCTTATTTGGTTCAATTTGGTTTAATAAAGTATTGTTTTAAACATTTAACATGGTGTAGTCTCTAGGGGTGTGCATTGGCACTGCCCTCACAATTCGATTCGATTACGATTCACCAGGTAACGATTCAATTCGATTCTACGATGCATTGCGATGCATCAAAATTCTACTGCACACAACAAGGCAAACTTTTCTTCAGTCATGAGGCAATACAAGCAGTCAGATATTGAACAACAGATTTTATTGGCTGCTATGTGTGTATTTTCACTCTCCTGTATCTTTGACATAAATGTCATTAAATCAAATAAAATTGAATGGTACAAGGTATTAGAGTTTAGATTCTCAGCCCAAGCCCGAGTCCGACCCGAGCCCGACACGACCTCGGGTCGGGCCCATTACCTATTTAGCCTAATTGGGTGGGGAGAAAGCTATGCCATAATCAGAAATATTATAAATAAGTATATATAAGCTATATAAAAGTAACAAATGTGTACAAAATTTAGGCTGCAGTTACAAAATGTAGCACTTCATGCGCGGAGTCTCCTCCTCTCGCACGCATCACACCGGGCCTGCTGTGCTGTATTGTGTATCTTAAGTGCAACATGGAGCTTGAAGATGTAAAGAAAAAAGAAAAACAGGAGAATTACCTTTGAGCAAGTGTGGAGGAAAGTCGGAGGTATGGAAGCAGTTTAAACAAGTCGTGGGCAGTGACAACAATATGTTGTTCATCATTGTTTCATTGTTTATTGTATCAACAAAGAACAACAAAGAAGATGGCTGCTGCTGCTGCTGCTGGCGAACACCGGTCTTTTGAATCGGTTTTGGCCACGACTCTGGAAACTTGGAGTTAAGCACTGAAGTCATTCTTTAAAAAGGAAGATGTGTTCGGAGTTTTGCCAACCGGATACGGTATAAGTTTAATCTATCAACTAGCGTTGCTCTGGTTGGTTGTAGTGCTATCCTATTGCGTGCAGAGGGAATTTGAAAGACAACCGTTTATCCCGCCCCTCGGATTGAGCCATGCCAATGGTGAGTTCGCAGACCCAGTGATGTGGGTCTGGCTTGTCAGGCTAGTATAGCAAGCCTAAACATTAATTCCCGAAATCTTTATATCTGTCAGCAGCTCGGACACACTGCTGTCCGCGCTGATGTGCCGTCACCTGTTGTGAAACAGATGTTGTCTGTACCGTCTCTGGTTCTGGCTCTGACCACGGGAACAGTGACGGGGCAGCTCGCTTCAACGCAGCATAATAACTCCTGAAAATAATGTCCATCTTGCAAACGGATCTGTCTCTGCAGTCATCTCAACCATCGAATACAGCAACAGGAAATAATACTCACGGCTTTTTTTTTTTCTGTGAAGAAATGTTTCGCGGTGTTGGTGAATTCAAAAACAAAACACCACTAAATGTTGCGTTAAAATGCGTTGTAACTTGCGTTACTGAGATTGTAACGGATATACTATTACTGAAATGTAATTAGTAATGCGTTATATTACTGTGTTACAGCAAAAAGGAATACATTGCTGTAATTGCGTTACTTTTATAACGCGTTACTCCCATCAACACTGGACTGCGAGGATGTTCTATCACATGCCTGCCCCTCCACCCACAAACCTCCTGACACCCCCTGGCTGGGTGTACAGGGTTGTGTAGACGAGAGGCCGTTAAGTGATTCACGAGGCTTGTGGGCTACAACCAATCATACACTCTCGAGCTGCTCTCATCAGCTGAGGTTAGACACCTCTGTCCATTTGTTCCTACATAATGACTGTGGAGACATGCACACGCATGCAGTCATCAAGGGTCGATCAAAAACATTCGGCTTTCATTCCTGTTGTTTTTTAATGTTTAAAATTAAATTAAATTAAACACACAGTACATCTCCCACAGTGGGTGTATCTGTTCATAGAAATACTGTCTCTCCTCTGTGTTGCGCCTATTTATATGTATTATTGGCCATTACAGTAGAGCATTGTGGCGAAACTGTGGCTCCCAGCTGCTCGCGCTTCTTCTATCCATGTGTTGTCATGAGATTTCTTTTTTACATTTTAAAATGTAGTCTATTTGTAATAAATCAAAAGGCTGTGTCGAATTTTTTTTTTGAAGTGTGTCTTCATGTGATTGATCAACATCTCGCATGTAATGCACATAGCCTACTAACAGCCTAAACATAAACATACTCGCACTCTGGCAGAGGCTCGTTGGAAAACCTACCAGGCTGGGCTACTGACCATAGCCATAGCCATAGCCATGGCAGAGGCAGGAAAGCGTAAAACAAAGTGCAAATGTGAAGATGAGCACATGACATTTTTTATCTGAATTGGAGGATTGGTATTTTGCTTTTGCCTAAACAGAATAGGAAAGCCTTTTGCTTGATATGCCAGACTTTAGTGTCACATTTTAAGGCTTCAAACTTTGAGCACCATTTCACTTTATGCTAATGTGATACAGGATTTACCCAAAAGCACCAATAAAAAGGCTCCTAATGAATGCTAATGTTCCGTATCTTTGCAATATGTAAATATGCAATTGTTTGCTAACTTTTTTTGTTTGCTAACGGCAACTTTATAAATATCTGTTGTTACGCTGCCAACAAGCGGCCCAAAAAAATCCAATTGATGCTTTAATCTTGCAAGACTGAAGAAACAGGATGGTGAAAATAAGGAAAGAGATACAGTAAATTGCTCTTGTATATTTTTTTGCAATAATAGTAATAATATTACCAACATAAAAATAACGTTTTATACAGCACTTCAAAAATCAGCATTCCAAATCGCTTTACAAAAAGCAGCATTCAACTATAACATTGAGTGAGCTCCAAAACCGTAACAACACAGAAACACACGAATAAAAACAGGTCAGCACAAACAACATTTAACAAATTACATTTATAAGTATCGTTTTTGATCTTGTGAAAGACCATGATCCAAATAGTCAAATTTAATCAAATGTACTTTGACTGGGATGTAATTTAATCCAGTGCAAAAAAATAAGATGCATGTGATTCTCCATTCGTATCGAACATTTCCTGGTCATATAACAGAGGCCCAACAGCCTAATGAACAGGTCCTATTGCCTCATGCTTAACCAGCAGATGCCATATAAAACCTCTCTGCAGCTAGTGGATGAGAATCCCTATGATGTCAGTGTGATGTGTCGCCTCATGTTGCAGTCTCAATGTGCTGCCGTGAAGTCCCACTTCTCAAGCGAAACAATGTCAACAGGAGCTCCAGTGAATGGCTGAGTTGACAAAACTTCTTCTTTCTATAGCAGAAATTTGGGTTTTCTTTCAACCAAATTGCCCAAAAGTAACACGGATGGTTCCATGAAACACACGTCACAAGTCAACTTAAGGATTGGTTCACTATCATTGACTTTTGGGTGTTTTATTTAATTTTATAGAATTATTCTGACTAAACTTTGACAGTCTGCCCATCAACATCCTCTGATCTTAAATATTAGTCGAAATAATTCAAACTTTCTGCTTTTTTAACTAAAAAATTAGATGTCATTTTAATATAGGCTATATGAGGTTTATTGAACATAAAATCCAAAGAATGGGTGTAAAAATAATGGTAATAAGTTGGTGTTAGTGTATACTGGTGGTTGTGCGAAAAATAGAGCAGAAAAATGCTACAAAACATTTAAAAGAACGTCGAAAACAGACAAAAACGTTTTTTTTTTTTTTTTTAAAGTGGCTTAATAAGTCACAAAACCGTCAAGTGTGAAATAAAAGTGTCAATTTTCAATTTTGATCCAGAAGGACAACACAAGGTAAATATTGTTTTTCAAGTTATTTTCCCATCTCTTGTGGGTGATTACTTTAGCTGATGTGCTTTAATAAACAGTGTTTCAATGGCTTCCTGTGGCAAGTGTATCAGTTTGATAGATGTGGAACACAAATGTCTTGCTTTTCTGGGTCCATTTTGTTGTTTGTCTGCAATGATAGCTTTCAGCTTTCGAAGAAAAGCTTGATATTTTGGGATACACTTATTACTTTCCTTGATTGAGATGGATGCCCTTCCTTTTCATTCTCTATCAGCAGACAAATCAAGCTACTCTGGCCTACTCTAAAGATGTTAACAAAAATGGGGTGTTTTATGTTATAAAAATGGGAATTATAAGATAAAATCAAACAATCAAATCAATATTAAATATTTATAATCCGACAGCCTGGATGCAGAGTATTTATAGGCTCAGATTAACAGATGGATGTTAGCGGAAGGACACATTTAAATATGTTAATTTGCAAATGAAATTCAATTTTATTTTTTCAAGAGTTACACTTTACAGATAGAGTAGGTCTAGACCACACTATATAATTTACAAAGACCCAACAATTCCAGTAATTCCCCCAAGAGCATGCATTTAGTGCGACAGTGGTGAGGAAAACTCCCTTTTAGAGAGAAGCCTCGGCAGACCCAGGCTCTTGGTGGGCGGTGTCTGACGATGCCGGTTGGGAGTGTGATGAACAGTGGCAATAACAATCACAATAAAGATAATGGAACTGTGACTAGAAATAGTAGTCGTAGTAGTTCATGTCATAGCAGGGCACTGCAGGGCGTTTCAGGATGTAGCGTGGCATGGCAGAGCATAGTAGGACGTAGCAGGACGCAGCAGGACGCAGCAGGATGCAGAAATAAAACCTACTGATCTTTTGTTACATTTACCTCGGATGTCGGAGGTCGGAACTAAGAATGGCATCACACCGAATTGACCGCTCAATACTGGAACAATTTTAGAGATTTTTGTTCACATTAGTCACTTAGACACCAATTCAATCAGGAGAGACTTCATTGCAGATATGCAAAAGTTTATTGTACATATGCATAATATGAAATGTACAGAGTCTTTGGAGATTAGACTCCATCGTTATAAAATTATTTTTAAAGGGGTAGAGAAGCCAAGACCTATCCCCCCCGATAGAGACTCTGGAGAAACTGGTGGTGGTGGTGATGGAGCCCGAAGACCGGACTGAAGGAGTCGACAGGAGCGGTCTGCCGGAGGAGGACCCAGGGTGCCATGGGTGATGATGACTGGAGGTGGAAGGGGAGGAGGAGGGTTGCACTCTTTACCTTAAATAACAACTGACAGCCGCAGAGAGAGAAACAGATTTAAAGCAGGGATGTAATGCTGTGATTGGCTCGTTGAATTCATGGCCGGTTTAACTGAAAAGTGAACGCCTCGAAAGCTGATCAGTATTAGGAAGAGAGAGGTGATGAAGTTTAGAAGTCTTCCTGAAAGAATTTACGCTGAGCTTCATTGCATGGAAAAATAGGGTCCAGGTTGAAAAATACCAAAATGATCCTTTAAATGTACGACTAGGAACTCTGGAATTCCAACTTCCTAGTTAAACCGGAACACACCATTTGACTTTACTAAAACTCACTCTTTAAGGCTACATTTACATTGCTACGTTTTGGTTTTCAAGCGGAGTTTTGAGCCAAAAGTGATTGCAGTACGAGTGTTTTTAGCTCCAGTAGAAAAACTAACGTCGGTTTAAACTAACACGCCCAAACCAAAATATCTCATCAACATTCTCGTATACTAGGAGGCAGCATGTATACTCCGCCCGTTGCTGGTAGTTGCCATGGTAATGTTAGTAGCTTACTCTCAGAGAACGAGACGTCATGACTGATAAGGTGGCGAAACGTTGGCGTCAGTTTCGGTGTTGCCAAAGGTCTCTGTTTGCGGCCGTTAAGACTGCAACACAACCCCGGAGGTTCCAAACCAAAACGCGTGTCACTACCCGATGTGAGTCGAGTGCAGATGTGAGTTGCGCATGCCTCACTTTGCGACAAGTAGCCTACAAGAACCTGCTAACGAGAGACTTCTGTAATGTCAATACAATAAAAATGGACCTACATAGCGAAGTTCGTTCACTGCTGGCTACAAGTTAGCAATCAAACACAACAAAGGCTGTCACTTGAATGGCGTTTTGAGCTAACCTAGCAATCAAACAATCATAGATAGCTAAAACGTTTTTGAAATGGCTGCTGGCTACAAGTTAGCAATCAACCACAACAAAGGCTGTGTCTTTGAATGGCATAATGTGTCATACTGAAATTTGTGAAATCCATAAAATAATAAACTTTTCTCATTACAAACAATAACAGAAGATGGAAATCATTTCAAAAACGTTTTAGCTATCTATGATTGTTTGATTGCTAACGTTAGCTCCGTAAACCGTTTAAATCTGAGCATGCGCAACTCACATCACAGCACTGCAAGTAGGATAATAAGAAGAGGATGGGACACTTTCCTAGAATTAGTATTGAGACTACTTCCATGCAAGACAATTACAAAGTGACCTTTGGATAATGCATTATTCTCATGGAGTGATGATAGTAGGTCAGCGGATTTACACTTAAATGTCAGATCACATGAGCTGATATTAGGCCTTCTACATGTCATGATGTACAGTAGCTGCTGGGGACTTTTTAATTTCAGCGTATTACATGTTTCCTCATGTACTGCTTTGAATAAAAAACCCACTTATCTGTCATTTACTAAAAGAGACTATGAAAAAATGATGCCTGGAGACTGTAATTAAAGGGAGTGTCAGAGCTATAAAGTCGCAAAGGTCACTGCGGTAACACTGATGGTTGCTCGGGAGCGCTGGCATGTGATGCTGCAAGTCATTTAACTGCAGTTTATGTGACAGTTTTACGCACAATGTAGAAAGAATGTAACTGAATAGAATAGAGCAAAGATATGGGAATGTGCAGATAAGGCATTGATTTCTAGGAAGATGGCATAGTTTGAATGCAATTTTCAGTATACGTGGAACTTTTCCTGTAAACTACCAACTGTATGGGTCATTACATTCAAGGTTTAATTTCCATATTTATTTTTTCTCGCTCAATAAAAACAGCATAATTTTGTCTGTGCACATTATTAATACTTGTGGAAAGAGAGGAGGATAAATTGATGTCACACACGTCATAGTGACATCACGCATCAATCACACACAGCCTGTGTGATAACTATTCATTACTCTGTTTCTTCTCATCTGCTGATAGTGTAACTCTGGGAATTGTTGTTGAATATTAAAGTTCTGTTGAGAATTGCATTGCAGAAACATAGTGGCTTTCAAAATATGCACTATATTTAACCACACGTCTGTTATTATTTTAGTTCCTCCCCTACTAGACCAAATTCTACTGCATTCCTAGCCATCTCGAGGTGTGCCAGGCTCAAACAGAGTTGATAACGGGGTTGATAATATTTATTAGTCAGTCTGTTGGGACTTATCTTTGCTGGTTCGAGTCTTCGCACAGATTAAGTAGTGTGGACTGGTAGCTGAAGAGCTGCCAGTTCACCTCTTTGGTGCTGCCAAGGTACCATTGAGCAAGGCACCAAACCCCTAACTGCTCAGGCCGCCTGTCCTTCACGCTCTGACATCTCTCCAATGCATGTGCATGTGTGTCATAGATGGGGTTGGTCTGAGCAAGTGCGCCGGACATAGGGGGGTAGAAAGTAGGGAAGGGTCTTACCCACAGAAGTTCCCCCAGTCTTGTGGTTTCTCCAGTTAGCCAACGTCCGGTCCAACTGATTCAGACATTAGCGTTTCCCTGATCATTTCTAGCTAATTTGAAGGTTGCAGTGCATGTGTCAAAGAAGTACCTTTACTACCAGTATAGTAAATCTGCATTATATACATTCTCAGATGACTGAAAAGAGAATAGATAGAGAAAAAACTTTTTTTAGGCATTGAAACATTCAACAACCCCAGTGTGAAATGGTCCACTATACAGCACATTTTGCCTTTTTCTCTGGGCATATCATGAATGACCCCAGGAATAAAAGTAGTGACACACATGAACATACACATACGCAAATTAGTATCTTTCCCAAGCCTGCTTTGTCACTGATAGGGAAACTGTCAGTGGAGACACTTTTCAGGAACACTTTTCTTATTTCACACTCTTAAAGTATCTTGTACACTTTTGTTTTCTCTTACCTATGCAATCCAACACTGTCAGCAGTGCACACACTACACTGCAAGTCTAAGATGAGCTTTATTGTAGTCTGAGTTAGTGTACAGCCCTAGATGCACCAGTACAAGACAGGGATAGACTGTGGAAAGTGTCCCATCCCCATGTGAGTGTTAACTGAAACACTGGAAATTACATTAGTACTGAGGAGATATGCCTGAGAAGAAGTCAGGGAAAAGGGGATTTTTTAAAGTAGGCCTAAGGCTCACAGTAACGCTGATCATATTTTCTTTACAGTCAAATAATGTACAGGGCAACAATTTAAAGCAACGATATGAAGAAAAGTTAAAAGAAAACATGAACTGTGAAACACACAATGTTCTTTTTGTTGACAGCATAACAGGAGAAATGTGGCTTCACAATGGCTTTTTTCACAGATGGATGCAATAATTCATGATATTCAGACTGACACCATATTTATTACTACTTCTAGAAAATCATGTGCTTTTTTTCCCTTTAAACACATGACAACAAGAACTGCAGATGTTACACATGTTAAAGCTAACGTTTTGCCCTGGGCGTGGACTCCCACTGCAGCAGTGAGAAGTGATTGAAATTCTGTTTTGAAGGCAGTAACAGTTAAGTAGCTTGTTCATTTGAACCGGTAACTGCAGAACTTGAGAGAGCCACCAGCTTGTGTGAAACCGCTTGGCTTATACTGCTAATTTCCATGGGTTAAAGCTGTCAACATGGTGTGAAACATGTCGCTCCAAGTGTGACCGGAGAGGTGTGACTGAAGAAGCCAACCTGCTGTCAATTTACCATAGAAACACAACATTTATATCGCATACATTGTTTTGCGCACATAATGTGTATTTGACTAAGCAACACACTCTCACTCCCAATAGGTCACAGATGGCCGCTTGGTCGGATCACATTGATAGCACACATCTACCGAGCCAACACAGTCGCAAGGCTGATTTATGCTGCTGCGTTAAATCAATGCTGAGGGTACATACGTAGGTACGTGGAGATACCACTACGCCATAGCATGATGTGCACCTCTTAAAAAATTTAACTACACGTTGTGGTGACGCACGTCGCTTGGCCGTGGCTTGGTAACATTGCATTTCCCCCTATTTCCAGGTTCTCCTTCTCCATAAACAACATGAAATATTTCTATCTAGCTATTCTCTTAAAGAGATCGACGCACACACCAACGCACAAGAATAAACTTCAGGCCACTTACGTACGTGGGCTACGGCGAAAGCACTGCGTGGAGCCTCCGCAGAAGCGTAAATCAGCCTTTACTCCCAGCGCTTGGCAAAACGCTTGGTCAGGGGCCTTTGCTGTTAGTTACTGATGCAAAAAGTGTCCTTTATCAATATTTAAATGACAATGTGGATGAGGCCATTATAGTTCGATGACCACCTGTATTCATTTGAGCCAGAGTATACGACAAACTGTTAATGTCTTTTAGTAAGGTTAGTAAGGCTGTGTCAATTTGCATATAAGTTTACATTTGGGCCACCAAAAAGGTACTTTTTTTTTTTTTTTTTTGGCATCCAAATGTAGATGCGTATGGCCAGTGCTCAAGAGGATTTGGATATTATTTTGGCCCCATGCCCCGTGCATTCCTGTCCAAAGACTTGCAAAAACACAGAAGGAGATGTGTTTGCCAGTTGTGTGTCAGAGGTGGTGTTGCAACACCATAGCCATGACTAACCGAACATTTCATTAGCACCTACCCGAGTGAGAAAGCAAACTATTTGTAACTTTTTTTTGGAAAGTAAAAAAAAAGCAGCATCCTGACTTGGAGCATTGATTTCCCCTAAAATGCATTATCTCCGGCAGTGCTTACGTTTCTCCGTGGCCCGTCTCATTTAACAGGTCACCACAAAGGAGAGCTTCTCATCTACTGACGCAGAATCTCCAGCTCCACGCAGAGCAAATAGGCTACAATTGATACTTGTTTGTTCTGCACTCGAGAAAAGAGAAATGTTTGTCAAGACTGTGGTGCACACAGAGAGCCTTGCTTGTTAGTGCCGTGATGAATGATTTGCGTGTGACGTTGGCACATTCTGTCATCATCACACGACACGCTCTGTTCATTTTCTCTCACACACACTCTGTGGAGAAACATATTTGTAGTTGGCTTTCAAAGACAACTTTGTCTGATGGTCCATGATTGCGAAAACAAAATCCCACTGTAGATGTTTCCCCGTTAGCTCGGCCTTGTTACATTTAACAATATGTTAATGGAGGTTTTCCTACAACAGTAGGAAGCAGTTTAACCCTCATGTTGTCCTTGGGTCAAATTTGACCCATTTTCAAAGTTTCTACATCAGAAATATGGCTTTCTTTTCAACCAAATTTTCCAAAAATAACATGGATGGTTCCATCCGCTAATTGATAATCACTACTTTTATGGTCTACCCGGGTGAAAATCTGTGATCATCCATAAATATATGTTTCTCTGTCTTTAACTATTAGTCAAGATAATTCCTAATTTCTGTTCATTTTACTCAAAAATTACCGATAATTTCATGTAAATGATGTTTATTCACCATCAATTCCATAAAGAAGTGTAAAACTAGTGGTAATAACTTATGAAGTTGGCTAAAAAGATATAACATACAATTGGGTAATCATTAATAGGCTACTTTATGCTTTATAAACAGGCAAACTGAACCAGAGGAAAACAAGTGCATGGTTGACGGGAAGACAATACGAGGGTTAAGACTTTATTTGCCTTGCATCAGTCATTTGTGTAAATTAACTTATCAAACAGACTTTTCAAAATTCAATCAGTTCTTCTGATTAATGTTTCACAATGCACAACTTGGATTTATTGAAATCACGTTTTATAAAGTTAGAAATAAAAGGATGGAATATAATAATAAATTGCCAAAAATATGACACCCTCCTCTCTGACAGTGGGCTGCAGAAAAAGCCATGAAGGAGGAAGGGCTTTTAACTCAAACCTTACAGATACACAGAGTACCCTATACTTACTTTCAAATAATAAATAATTTGACAGATTTTTTGTGTTATCATATTGACAAGAGGTTACTATAAATATGATCCGGTTACGTACTGAAGCAAGAAACTGGTTGATTATTAAAAAATTAAATCCCAGATTACAAATGCATATTGGAATTAGCCTCGGTTTTGCCAGTTTGAAAATCAGAAACAAGGACTGATGACAGCCCAAAGAGGAGAATGGTGTAGAAAGTGTTTTTATTGATGACTGGGCGAAATAGGGAACTACCAATCATCTAATAGTACTACTCGAAATGGCATCTGTGCCAAGCCAATGCCTGTTGAGCACTTTGTCCTTTATCCTCTACTGTAATATTCAAGGAATGTGGCTTTTAAACTTAATGACGTCACAGAGTGTGGCTCTGTCGGCAGTCAAAGAGTGGATGCTGCAGAGGCGGCGAGTAATTATGAAAGCAGAGAAAAGAAAGGAAAACAAAGAGGAGACAGATGGCGGGAGGGGTGAGGAAGAGAAACATAACACACTCTGAAGCTGTGTATGTTTGAGCTTGATCTGCACTAAACTGTTACAGCTGCTTACAATCATGGTATATCTTTCACACTTTCCCTGTTGCCGGTATTGAATAGTAGCTTCCAGCTGATCAGTTTGAGTCATACTTGTGGCACACACCGTACTAACACCATTCTTTAACCAAGAATGTGTTCCGCTACAACAACAATTCATAGTAACTAATTGCCTTTCTTTACAGAATGTAAACATCAGAATGTGGGTTGTAGGATATCCTGTCCCGGCTTGTAAAACCATCCACCTGCAACTACACTATTTACTGAGGGAGCAATACCAAACTAAGAGTTACTGATTAATCACAGACGATCATTTAGTTATTGACAACTACACTGGAACATTACAAAAGAACTGGAATAACACACAGACCTAGACAAACAGAGAGCTGTTGGAAACAGGCCCATGGTTCTACATATCTTATTTAATTGTAAAAAAGAAGCTTTATTGTTTATATTACATATACTTTACTAGGGATTTGCAGAATAATTACACTGCATTACAAATCTCAAATATATGGCGCGCTTGTCTTTGTCTGTTCATGGTGGCTAACATCATTAGCGCTAATGATCCAGGTCTTCTGCATATTCCTAAAAGGATATAAGATGAACATTTATTTCTATGAAAATACTGTTATATAACTGGTATTTACAACCTTATCTTGCACTTTGTTACATCATGAATCAACCGAAAAGAGAAAAGCCTTAGTGTGCTTTTGACTGATTTCAGCAGTTGAGTACTATATTCTGCTAGCACATGCTGCGCAGGCCATCAGATCCAAAATAGAAGGAACAAAACGCAGTGACCTCAGAGATACGCAACAGGTGACCCAGATTCCTATTTAGGTCAAAGCTAATCCACCGAATGATCTAATGTTTTACACCACATTAACAAAGAGGTGCGCTTTAAAGGAAGACACCGTGTTTAGGGCAGGTTCTTGGTCAATTCCCTGCTATCTGCTGTTAATCCTGGACATCCATTGTATTTACCCTCTTGATTCCCAGGTGTGAAACAGACTGATTAGGTGTTCTGAACCCATCAATATGGCTTTATGTCCAGAGGAGCAGGGTGAAAAACATTATAAGTGATAGATATACACCAAAATCATCTCTAGTACGTCAACAATGTTGGCATACCATGTGTACACCGTAGCATATTGTACAATATGTAAAAATATATACAATTAATTAAATATTGTGCTGTGATGAACATCTGCAGGCATCCTTTCCTGTGTGAGCTGCTGGGTAATTGACAGGGCCACATGAAATCTTTTTTGCACCCTGCTAATTCTGGTAATGGACCTAGTATCGGTCTTGCTCTCTATAATATATCATTTCATTTTTATTTCATTTCTGAGTCTACAGGCTATATGTAATACAAACCCCTATTAACATTTTATAAACTTAAAGTTCAGTCTTTTTCGAATGCTGTTTCCACAGTGTCACTATACTAAACTGTAAACAGGGAGCAGGGAGGCAAATCATATATAATAGATGTTCTTGAAATGTGTGTTATACAACAGCTCGCTGTGCTGATTAAAGAAATCAAAGCAGAAGTAGAGAACGTGTGCTACTTCACTTCTTTGCTTTTAAAAAAAAAAGCAGCCCAGATCGAAGACCATGTAGTTGAAGAGTTCATTTTTAAATGTTTTCCAAAAAATCTTTTTAGTGGGGGGGCGCTAGTGAGCACCACATGGAGTTGTTTTTCCTGAGCTCCTCTCCATGTTATAGAATAATTCGGTATTTAATTTGAAATGTACCAGTTTACCCGACCTTTTGTTAATTCAACCAATGATTAAAATCGAGGCGATGCGAAAAGCGAAGACAGAGCGTGGAAAACAGCAGGATAAAAGCCCAATCAAGACTAAAACTTCACCACAGCTAGCGCTAGCGCTAGCACCAGAACGTGCCATGACAGACCTCGAGACTAGCAAGGGCACTGATGCAGAGTCGAGCAGCATTCTTCTGGCAATAGAGAGTATAAGCAAAACAATGACTGATCGATTTGACACATTAGAGGCAACTCTGGCATCCACTCAAGCATCTTTGTTGAGTCTTGGAAACCGTATGACAGAAATTGAGGAGAGTAACTCCAGCTACGACCACCGCCTCTCACAAGTTGAACAAGCTTGCACGAAAATGCGGGCGGAAAACCATGCACTCTGCTCAAAAGTGATCGACCTGGAGGCTCGCTCTAGGCATCAGAATATAAAAATTGTTGGCCTACCTGAACATATCGAGAAAAGATGCCCTGTTGAATTTCTGGAGAAGTTTATCACTGAGCTGCTAGGTCCTGGCAATTTTTCCAGCCCCGTTGTTGTGGATCGAGCACACCGTCTAGGGAAGCAATCTTCGGAGGAAAATACACGACCACGTGTGACAATGGCCCGTATTCATCATTTCCAAATCAAGGAGAAAATACTACAGCTTTCTCGCCAACAATTTCTATATACACCGATATACACCGAGGTGGCCATCCATTTCTTCCCCGATTCGCCAGTGGAGGTGATTAAACAGCGACAGGCTTTTGAAGATGTTCGAAAGAGGCTCAAGGGTCGGTTTCATCTACCCAGCTCGACTCAGGGTCACACTGGGAAACTTGCAGCAGGTATTTTCTTCACTACAAGAAGCCGAGGTGTTTGCAGGGACTCTGTCCTGAACATTACATGCGCTTGGGATGGTGCATATTGTCTGGTATGTGACTTCATTTCCTGCTATCATGCAGGTCGGGACATTCTCATGACCGTTGTTTAAATGTTACTTGTATGTTTTTTGCACGATTGGAGAGAGAGCGTAGGGCTCTTTTGTTAGCTTAGCTAAACTATCTTTTCCTATGGTCCGGCAGCCTCTATGCCTGTTTGAGGGGAACGTGCTCTCACTTTGTTTGGGGAAAGTGGGGGGGCAAGTTCTTAATTGTGTGTTTTCTATTTTGTTTTCCTCTATACTGTTATCAGTGTTGTTTAAGGGTGTCACATTTTTACATCACTGTACTTAGATATGCATCCTAGTCTTTCTTCAAGAGGTGGTGGCATTACTTTTACTAGTTGGAATATTCGTGGTTTGGGGCATGCCATTAAAAGGGCAAAAGTATTCTCTCATTTGAAATCCTTAGCTGCAGACATTATATTCCTACAGGAAACTCATATTAAGCCCACAAGAGCAAAGTTGCTTAGGTGTAGCTGGGTCAATCAAATTTTCCAGTCCACATTCTCCAATAAAGCTAGAGGAGTGGCTATTTTGATTAGAAAAACTGTCCCATTTAGACATGTTTCCACCGTGTGTGATCCTTATGGCAGATATAGCCTGGTGACGGGCTACATTTATTCATACCATGTCACACTTTTAAATGTATATGTTCCCAATTTTTATGACCCAAATCTTTTCTCTCAGATACGCATGTGATTGTAGGTGGTGACTTCAATTGTGTGCTTGACAATTTTCTGGATAGATCAGCCCAAACAAACCAGTTACCTTGTGCTGCCGCCACAACCTTAAATAATGTAATGTTATCCACACATCTAGTTGACATATGGAGGCTTCAGCACCCCACACATAGGGATTATTCTTTTTTCTCACAAAGGCACAAATCTTTCTCTAGAATCGATTATTTTTTGCTTGACTCCAACTTGATATCAAATGTGATCTTCACCACATATCATAATATTTTAATTTCTGATCACTCTCCTATATCACTGGTACTTGACTTCAACCATAAGAAACAGCAGTATAGTTGGCGCTTCCATCCTTCACTTCTCTCCGACTCCTCGTTTTCTCAGTTCATTTCTTCTAGGATCTCAGGGTTTTTGGAAACAAATGATAACCTAGATGTTACAGACTCTACCTTATGGGAAGCCTTTAAGGCTGTGATTAGAGGACACATTATCTCTTTTGAAAACTCAGTGAGAAAAGAAAAGAAAAAATGCCTTTAAGAAATTGAAAAATCAAAAGATCAAAGATCTAACGCAACTAGAAACTGCCTATAAATCTTCTGCTAATTCCATCACCTTACAGAATATTCTTAAACTGAAGTATGAATATTATGACATATTATCTGCCCAGATAGGACCAACTGTTTCGACTGAAACAAAAACAATTTGAGCTAGGGGACAAACCCCAGAAGCTTTTAGCTCGACAGCTGAGAGGTTTGCAGGCCTTCTGCTTATTCCTAAAAAGTTATAAGATGAGCATTTATTTCTATGAAAATACTGCTACATAACTGGTATTTACAACCTTATCTTGCACTTTGTTACATCATGAATCAGCCGAAAAGAGAAAAGCCTTAGTGTGCTTTGGACTGAGTACTATATTCTGCTAGCACATGCTGTGCAGCCCATCAGAGCCATCTTTAAAGTTGCACAACTGTGTCCCAGTAGCAGTCGATGAGATGGCAGACCTTAGTGTTGGTCACTGGCGATAGCTGAAATCCTGCTTTGATAGAAGGAAGAAAACGCAGTGACCTCAGAGGTACGCAACAGGTGACCCAGATTCCTATTTAGGTCAAAGCTAATCCACATTAACAGCGAGGTGCAAAACAAAGTTTTCTAAATTAGTGCAAGCGCTTTAAAGGAAGACACCGTGTTGAGGGCAGGTTGTTGGTCAGTTCCATGCTATCTGCTGTTAATCCTGGACGTCCATTGTATTTACCCTCTTGCATCCAAGGTGTGAAACAGACTGATTAGGTGTTCTGAACCCATCAATATGGCTTTATGTCTCCAGAGGAGCAGGGTGAAAAATATTATAAGTGATAGATATACACCAAAATCATCTCTAGTATGTCAACAATGTTGGCATACCATGTGTACACTGTAGCATATTGTACAATATGTACAAATATATACAATTAATTAAATATTGTGCTGTGATGAACATCTGCAGGTATCCTTTCCTGTGTGAGCTGCTGGGTAATTGACAGGGCCACATGAAATCTTTTTCGCACCCTGCTAATTCTGGTAATGGACCTAGTATCGGTCTTGCTCTCTATAATATATCATTTCATTTTTTTTCACAGACTATATGTAATACAAACCCCTATTAACAGTTCAGTCTTTTTGGAATGCTGTTTCCACGGTGTCACTACACTAAACTGTAAACAGGGAGCAGGGAAGCAAATCATATATAATAGATGTTCTTGAAATGTGTGTTATACAACAGCTCGCTGTGCTGATTAAAGAAATCAAAGCAGAAGTAGAGAACGTCTACTACTTAAATTCTTTGCTTTAAAAAAAAAGCAGCCCAGATCGAAGAACATGCAGTTGAAGAGTTCATTAAAAAAAAATTCCTTTTATTCAAAATGTTCCAGTCCATGAAAGTGCAATCATTCTTTTAAGCAAGGACTTTTTTTAATCATCCATTCAAACAACACCTTTTCAATTTATCATCATCATCATCATCATCATCATCATCATCACCATCATCATCATCATCATCATCATCATCATCATCATTATTTTGTCAAAGCAGCGCTCTGGAAGACACTGTCTCGTTGTGAATTAAAGCTCTAACATGGAGACCAGGATCTACCAAAAAACAGCATATTGTACAAATAAACTGTAGTAAATCAAATATAATTAATTAAATAATGTGCTGTGATGAACATCTACAGGCATCCGTTCCTGTGTCAGCTGACGGCAACTCTCCGCAGAACTTTCCGTATATTTTTCCCCATATTTAAAACTCACAATGTTAACAGATCTCCGACCCAAGCACACAGAAGAACAGTCCGCAGACTTTCTTTCTGGATCACCGCTGAAAAAAAGAACATGTACTTCACTTCTTTATGTTTAACATATTTGGTTGATAATGATAACAATGTTATTTTTAGTAATTGCTATAATTGTTATATTTTTATGGTCATTTTTCTATTCTGTATTTATGTTCCTACACACCTAATTTCTTTATTCCATTAATGTTAAGTCTGTAATGATTTTGTATATGGCGCGCTTGTCTTTGTCTGTTCATGGTGGCTAACATCGCTAGCGCTAATGATCCAGGTCTTCTGCATATTCCTAAAAAGTTATAAGATGAACATTTATTTCTATGAAAATACTGCTATATAACTGGTATTTACAACCTTGTCTTGCACTTTGTTACATCATGAATCAGCCGAAAAGAGAAAAGCCTTAGTGTGCTTTGGACTGATTTCAGCAGTTGAGTACTATATTCTGCTAGCACATGCTGTGTCCCAGTAGCAGTCGATGAGATGGCAGACCTTAGTGTTGGTCACTGGCGATAGCTGAAATCCTGCTTTGATAGAAGGAACAAAACGCAGTGACCTCAGAGGTACGCAACAGGTGACCCAGATTCCTATTTAGGTCAAAGCTAATCCACCGAATGATCGATTGTTTTACACCACATTAAACAGAGAGGTGTAAAAACGCAGTTTTCTAAATTAGGCTACTGCAAGCACTTTAAAGGAAGACACCGTGTTTAAGGCAGGTTGTTGGTCAATTCCCTGCTATCTGCTGTTAATCCTGGACGTCCATTGTATTTACCCTCTTGATTCCCAGGTGTGAAACAGACCATGATTAGGTGTCCTGAACCCATCAATATGGCTTTATGTCCAGAGGAGCAGGGTGAAAAACATTATAGGTGATAGATATACACCAAAATCATCTCAAGTACGGCAACAATGTTGGCATACCATGTGTACACTGTAGCATATTGTACAATATGTACAAATATATACAATTATTTAAATATTGTGCTGTGATGAACATCTGCAGGCATCCGTTCCTGTGTCAGCTGACGGCAACTTTCCGCAAAACTTTCCGTATATTTTTCCGCATATTTAAAACTCACAATGTTAACAGATCTCCGACCCAAGCAAACAGAAGAACAGTCTGCAGACTTTCTTTTTTCTGGATCACCGCTGAAGAAAAGAACATGTACTTCACTTCTTTGCTTTAAAAACAAAAACAAAAAACAGCCTAAACTGAAAAACATGCAGTTGAAGAGTTTATTTTTAAATGTTTTTCTAAAAATCATTTTACACTGATAATAATAACCAGAGCTGCAGCACTCAAAATGTTCCAGTCCATGGATGTGTAATCATTCTGCTAAGCAAGGACTGTTTTTTTTATTATCATGCATTCGCACAAGATCTTTTCAATTCATCATCTTCATCATCATGATCATCATGATCATCATCATCATCATCATCATCATCATTTTGTCAAAGCAGCGCTCTTTGAGATGGAAGACACTGTCTCGTTGTGGAATAAATAATAGCTCTAATATGGAGACCAGGATCTCCCAAAAAAAAAAAACAACCAGCATTAACAGAGCTGCAGAGTGACACAGCAATATGTGGGCTGGTCGGCACATGCACCACAACAAGGCAATTAAGCCCTTCAAACCTTTGATTCATCGCCCACCCAAATCTTTCAGACCAGGCATGTTTACATGGGAGTAAGACGCCTGTCATATTGTTTCTGTTTGAGAGATGTTTTGCGTCAGTGCATCGGCCCTCTCCCCACACACACACACACACACACACACACACACACACACACACACACATCTGAAAGATCTTTGATAAAAGCGCCTTATGTCATCCGTAATTCAATCGTCACTCCTGCATCTTGTCTGCTCCATCGAAAGCCTTTGTAGGAGCAGATTATCCTCTCACGCAAGACGCACAAATAATCTGTTTCTTATAAAATGCCCCTCGTCAAACAAGCCCCAATTGTCGGATGCCTGCTGCTCTGCTGCTCTTGATCCAACAACTAACTACAACTGCAGCTAGAAATTCTGCAGGAACAGAAATTCTGTAGGAACAGAACTTCTGCGAGACATTTCTGCAATTTCTGTGATAACCACCAGAGTGAAAGACAGTTCTTACATCACCTGCAGACGGCAGCGTTATGTTATGACAGGCCCCAGTGCATGCTATTATGACGGGCCCCAGTTAACGCTATTTCTAGTTATGAAACACACACACACACCCATCCCCCTATATAGCTACCATATATTATATCCTCTCATCACATGATCACATCTTGACATTAGACAAAATCAACATACCAATTAAACACAATACAAAAGAAAATTATTAATTTCAAAGGTGCAAAATTGTCACCTTTCAGTGAGAAATGCCATTTTGAATCCAAAAGATTTGTGAGATTCCTGTTGATCCAATGAGTTAATTTTTTTTAAGTGCCCTGAACAGGGGCACGTTCAATTTCAAAACAGCGTATTGCGTTTGGATATTCCGAAAAAAGCCTTTTTCTGACTTTAGCATTTTCCGATTAAGACGTGGGATATGCCGGTATTATTTCGATTTTAGAAGCGTTTTTTCGACATGTAAACAGCGCATTAAGAATATGGGTCTCAATCGGGGATTTTATTGTGTTTTGTGACAGTTTACGGTTTACAGTCAGCTCTGTGCGTTGATATGGTTGTTGTGCACCAGAGATGGGGACTCGAGTCTGAGACTCGGACTCGAGTCACACTTAAGTCGTACAAACAGCTGACTTCAGACTAGACTTGAGACTCGACCTAAAAGACTTCAGACTTGACTCGAACTCGAGCTTCGAGACTCGTCAACAACCTGTTTTCATACAATTATTGCTTTTTAAATCTAAATTTATTCATGTATTTCTATTTTCTTTTATTGGCGCATATACGTTGGGGAAACGTATGACAAGCTGCATGTCCCCTGCCCTTTGCCATAATGTGCAATGTAACGCATGCGCTATGCCTTATGTGCGTGCACTCACATACATGCATTGACGATGGCGACACCAAGTCCTCCTGGAGTTGTGCCTTTTGTCATTAGTTTTGCTTTCAATAACTTCGTAAACAGTGGCAGTAAGCGAACAGTTACATGCAAGGTGTGTGGCACCAAGATAAATGATGCCGTTGAAAAAATGACTTGTGAACATCTATGGGTTGCACAAACCAACCAGCTAACAGTTTGCAAGGCTGCGGTAGAGACTCATGCCAAAAAAAAAACATTTAAACATTATGAAAGACTTGGATATCAACAGGTTTTTTACAATAATATGGAACAAAAAATCCTGTCATACATCCTGTCGGCGTACAAGTCCTGGAGAGGCAGCAGATTGCAGCCAATCACCTTTTTCAGCAGAGCACACTCTGCCCTTGCCTCAGCAGTGGCAGCAGTGTAGCAGATGGTGATGGAGCAGCTGAGGATGGACTCAATGATCGCAGTGTAGAATTGCACCATCATAGTCTTTGACAGGTTGAACTTTTTCAGCAGTCACAGGATGTACATCCTCTGTTGTGCTTTTTCGACGAGGTCACACTTGAGGTCCTAGGAGATGATGGTGCCCAGGAAGTGGAAGGACTCCAATGTTGCTGTGGAGTCCCCCAGGGGGATTAGAGCGGGCAGGGCTGCGTCCATCTCCACTGTCTTCAGAGCATTTAGCTCCAGGTTGTTCTGACTGCACCAGGTCACCAGGTGGTCAATCTCCTGCCTGTAGGCGGACTCATCCCCACCAGAGATGAGTCCAGTGAGGGTAGTGTCGTCTGCAAACTTCAGAAGCTTGACGGGCTGGTGACTGGAGGTACAGCTGTTGGTCTACAGTAGAGCTGAAGATCTTTGCCCGAACCCGACGGGACCCGACGGGACCCGACGGGACCCGACGGGTTATGTCGGGTTCGGTCTTCATTTCTATCATGTTACACGGGCTCGGGCTTGCGCTCCGAGTTGCGCAGCAAACGAGCGGTCAGGTGAAGCGTTTCGATTAGTGTGAAAATGGATGCTGAGGAGGTGAAACAGAGGCTGGCTTCTGGAGGACTTATTTTATTTCTTTGTTCCAACTTCCATGTGGCCTATAGCCTTCGTTAGTCATGAATAAATTATGTTAAAAAATGTATAAATTACTCATTCTTGACGGAAGACAAAAGAGCTGTGTGCATGCGGCGCAGTCTCTTTTTTCTTTCTCTCCCTTTTCCGCCGAGTGGTGCGTGTGCCCGCTCGCGGCGTGAAGAGCATGTCCGCGCTATTTTCCGACATGCACTCTAATCACTGCTGATAGACGGCCTTTTGTACAGTCGGGCTGTAAATGGGTTCGGGCTTTTAAAAATCTGTCAATCAAAATGTACTTGTCGGGCTCGGGCCGAATTCTGTCGGGCTCGGGCCTTGTCGGGCCGAACTTTTAAGGCCCGATTACAGCTCTAGTCTACAGGGAGAAGAGCAGAGGGGAAAGGACGCAGCCTTGAGGGGAAGCGTTGCTGATGGTCAGAGAGTCAGAGACGTATTTCCCCAGCTTCACATGCTGCTTCCTGTCAGATAGGAAGTCTGTGATCCACCTGCAGGTGGAGTCAGGCACATGCAGCTGGGTCAGATTGTCCTGTAGCAGAGCAGGGAGGATAGCGTTCAAGGCAGAGCTAAAGTCCACAAACAGTACGTGGAATAGGTTACTGAGGAGTCTAGGTGTTGGAGGATTAAAATGAAGAGCCATGTTGAATGCATCGTCTATAGACCTGTTGGCTCTATAGGCGAACACAAGGGGTCCAGAAGTGGGTTGGTGAGGGTTTTGAGGTGAGCCAGAACAAAGCGCTCAAAAGACTTTGAAACCACAGAGGTCAGGGCGACGGGTCCGTAGTCATTTAGTCCTGTGATCCTTGTTTTCTTGGGGACCGGGATGATGGTGGAGGACTTGAAGCAGGCTGCTACGTGGCATGTCTCCAGTGAGGCGTTAAAGATGTCTGTGAACACCGGAGACAGCTGATCAGCCCAGTGCTTCAGGGTGGAGGGAAAGACAGCTTGCGTGGGTTTAGTTTTTTTAAACAGTAGTTTAACATCACTTTCCAGGATTGTAAGGGTTGTTGTTGTGAAGGGGGGGAGGGAGGACTCTGGGGTGGGAGGTGACGGGGGCCCCGACAAAAAATTCACTGTTTTTCACATGTGTATAGGCTACAGTATATGATTTGGTGACATCACTATGGAAGTCATGATCCAGTATGCAACATACACAAGTGGAATGTGGAAACTTGAAGCCTGCACTGCACGTACACTTACAATGGACGTTCCAGGGAAAAAGGAGACATCTTTTAAAATAAAACATATTTGCGGATTCATAGTTCTCGGAATTTCCAATGAGGGGAAAAGAGTAGATTTAATCTTAAGAATTTTAACTAGATGGAATTGTGGAGATGTTGTGGAGAAACCCTATCAGACATGAATTAGCAGAAAAAGCAGAGTTGTGTCTTATGTCTGGATCGGATATCTTAGCCCATTCCTTTTAGACTTGATTTAATTACTATTACTTTTGTCAAAGGATGTAAGTCTAGAAACGACAATTCCACCAGTTTAATTCGATCTGATAAGTGCTATGAGAAGACTCTTAACGAGACCATGTGAGGCACCAAACACAGCGTCCAGATCTCATGCTGACTAGCATTTAGATTCTCAATCTGCCTCAAATTAAACCAGCCAAAAAGCCATCTATGTACTGTATCAGCAGCAGCAAAAATGTTAAATTTAGATGCCAGACATTGTCACAAATCTGGACTGAGACAAACATGCAGAAGTCCTCTACACACACAGACATACAACATGCTGCACTAATAGATTTGTGAGCAATTTTGTACGTGTGTACATGTGCTGGTGTGTGTTTTGTACTACTGCATGTGTTGAGGTGTGTCTCTGTGTGAGGGAAAGAAGGAGACAGAAAATAAAGACAAAAAAAAGCATCATTCAGAGTTAAGGCTCAAGCTGTACTTCTGCTTTTCCACTTTACATCCACCAAGCATTTTGCATTGCATGCTGTAGATATTTTGAGTTTTAATAACACTTTACCATCTTACAGATACACATTTTTACAGAGCCCCTAAAGCTTTTTTCTTGCGCTTCTCGTGAGCACAAGATGCTTTCTGGTGCGCACAAGATACACGCGAAAGTAACTTGTGCTCACGAATCTAAGGCAAGCAAAATTATGCTAACAAAGTATTGCTAACATTATGTAGATAAAGTTAATATTTCACATTCACAGCAAAAATCGTTTGACAGTAACCTTATCATCTTTAAGTTAGTTGGTGACACTATCAGGTACATTTCTTTGTGTTCTCAGGAAGATGAATACCGCTTGGTTACGTTGTAACCACGGTTCTCTGAGTGAAGAGACTATCTCTCCAGCTGTAGGCCACTCGGAGACAGTTCCGACCAAACTATCAGTGATTCCACACCAGTACAGGTGCTTTATAGGATGTGGCCAGGCAAGGCGGTGTGTCTTAAAGAATTATCCACGTACCTGAACACAGGGGGATCATCGCCGTACATATGGAATATGTGTTGGTGGAAAGATAGTCTCGATACGAACTTCTCCTCGGCAGCCATTCTGAAATTCTGAAATAGTTAACTATTTATCACGAGAACAAATAATTATTCTGCAAAAACAAGATTCATCCTGTTATTTTGATATTGAGAAAACAAACAATAAAAAACAACAACATTGCAACCGTGGCTGTTCCCAGCTTCCGTATAAATGTGACAATCAAGTTAGTAATGTTCCGTTTCCTTCTGTGGAAATCAGGTGAATGACAGGAGAATAGGGAATAATGCATTGATGCACTGATGTGCACTGATTCCTGATGATACTTACATAATTTTACTTAAGAGACATTTTCAATGCAGGACTTTTACTTGTAACAGAGTCTTTTTACACTATGGTATTGGTTCTATTAAGTAAAGGATCGGAATACTTCTTCCACCACTGGATAAAACACAACATTTCTTCTGTAATGGATTATATTGCTCTGTGGAGATATTTTTATTCTGAATAAAAAGCGAATAATAGCAAATACTTGTATTTGTTTCCCTGTTCTGAATGAGGAAAAAAAGGCCTGATGTTGTGTAATTCATTTGGCCAAATATGTAACTAAGATACCTTAAGAAACACACTGATGTTACCTTTTAACTAAATGACTTCCTGTGGCTCACTTACATCCTAACTGAAGTCCACTTGGTCATGTGCGGCTGTATCCGGAGGAGGATGTGGGTGGCTGCTGCTGGCATGCAACCAATCAAATTGGCAGCCATGTTTGGCGTACACGATTCAACATTCACATCCACAATACAGGCTCACGTGCATCAAAGTGTAACTTGAATCTGGTGAGGATGTAACTGGCCCTAATATGATTGCGTACATTCAGTTCTGATGCTTATACATGATTTAACAGGGTGTCATTGACGCTCTTCCTGTTTGCAGTTTAACCTGTGAGTTAATACTAACTACTGACGAAATCCCTGCTTTAGAGGTGCAAGGTTTAATCTGCTCTGGAGAGCATCCCTGACGTATTGAGCATGTGAAGTTTGATGCAAAGTCATTAAAACTGTGCATTCAACTCTGAATCAATACAAAAATCATTGATGGATGTGAAGATTTAGAATCCCAGGTTTATGAGTTGCTGGTAAACTGTCTGTTTAAAAATTAGATCTGTTTTGGATGGACACATTATTTTTACAATATGCACAAAAACCTACTACCTTTTAGCCATGGATATGACACTAATAGGATATATAACTGTATTCCTAGCCTCAGTTTTTATTATCAATTAATCCAGCGATTATTTTCTTGATTAATCACTATAGTCTATGAAATGTCAGAAAATCGTAAAATGATATCCATCACAATATCCCCAACCTCATTATTTCCAAAAAAATTATTAAAATGATTATCACATTTGTTTGCAGCTTAAAGGTCCCTTATCATGCTCATTTTCAGGTTCATACGTATTTTGGGTTTCTACCAGAACATGTTTACATGCTTAAATGTTATAAAAACACATTATTTTTCTTATGCTGTTTGTCTAAATATACCTGTATTCATCCTTTGTCTCAAATGTTCCATTTAAGCGCCTGTCTCTTTTTCTGGGTGTTTGCTGGGTCTTGCGCATCTGCGCTCACTTAATCCCTACACCTTCATTGCAGCCGGGGAATGACTGTAAGGTAATGGCACTGTAGCAACACTAACCCGCAATTTCCACCAACTGCGGAACGGCTGCAGATCCGCTCTGCAACGGCAGCGGAGTCAATAGGTTTCCATTAAAATGTATGTATTTTCACTGACTGCGGAACGGCTGCGTTCCGACTCCATCCCAGCTCCGGCGATCCGCAGCCCTCCAGAGCAAATACGCAGAGCTTCTATTTTTGCCAGATGCTGGAGAGCTCCGCAGCAATTCAGCACAGGGCAGATTGTGCGGGACAGGAAGTTGAGCACAGAAATAAAATAAAACATCCGGTTAATTTTCAAAATAAAATACACCGTGCTCACGGCAGATCATATTTCCCTGCACTACACCTTAACAATGTCATAATGGGCGGAGACAGGCCTGAAGTCAAACTACATCCTGCTATATCGCGCGATCATACATGAATTCGTGAGATCTCATGGGTCCTCGTGACTTCAGCTGTCAGTCATGGCCGCAACTGTTCCGCAACAAATCCGGACCTGGTGGGTATTGAAGGACGGCGAAGCACGGAGCCATCACGCAGCGGAGCCAATCCACAGCTGTTCCGCAGTTGGTGGAAATTGTGGGTCATGGACAGGAGAGTTGTGACATCACAAGCGTATGGAAGTCCTGACGGCTCGTTTTAAAGGCACCGTTTTTTACGGGCTGTGTGCATTTCTCTGTGGATTGAGCCTTTTGATACTTTCACAGTATTTATATAGCACCTCAACCTGCTCAATAATACTTATAAATATAAATAAATATACTTATAATAAACTTTACGTTTTTCGCATGACTAGAATTGCTCTACTGCAGTGACTCATTTACTCTACAAGACTAAATCAAGTCTAAATGTATCTTTTTAGAGACTCAGATATGCATCGTAAGAGTATTTTGTTGGCATTGTCTTTACTTGCTAGGTAAAATGCAGAATGGAGGAAGGAAATATGGAGACAGGGTAAAGAAGATATCAGAAACACCTCCGATTGAACAGCACCGCAAAATGATACTGCCTGACAGAACTGGTGATATTAGGTGATTCTGCAAAACCAATATGTTCAGTGACAATGACTTCTTTGTGGCCAACACCAACATTTACAAATGTCTCACTTTCTATAGTATGTTTTTACATGGCAACTCTACATTATAGTTAGGGCTGAGGACAAATTAACTATTGTTAAGGCATGGTAAAGGTTTAGGTTACTAACACACAATTGAATGATCTGGCGCTGATAACTACATCCTTTCTTTTAGCCTCACTACATAACGGGTAAACTGCTTCCTGCATTGGTGCAGAACGTTAGCATCAGATTTAAACCATAAGGGTGCGGATTTTCGTTATAAGGACCTGGTGCTGTTGTTTTAAACTGCATGAGTATTAGCTACAGAAGATGGACATAATAAACTGGCGTTATGTCACTGTGTTATAGGGGCCTGTCCTATCAGTTTGATCTCAGCGTGTCTGAGCCATGTCTGAGCCTGCTGTGGTGCTCTGCTGAAACATAAATACATTACGGATTAAGACTGATGCTGCCAGACACCGGGCTACTCATCTTCCCTGTATCAGTCGATCATTTTGTGTAAGAGCTGACAGTTTAGGGTAACAACAATCAGCCTTGTGTTGTGAAATATAAGAGTCCACAGGCTGTCAGACTAAAACATAAAGGTCTCTTCTTCCTCTGCTACACAATCTTCAACTATAAGAAGGACGAGATGACCAATATGCTTATTTCTTAGAAAACTGCTAGTACATTTATAGCTACTTGTTCCTAAGATGACTCATAACACAGAGGGCTCAAAGGTTACCGTACACTCGTTTTTATTTAATTATGTCTCAGTGACAAATAAGGGTTGTAAAGTTTTCCAGTTGACCCATCTGCTATTAGATTTAATTTGTGGAGGTTGCTAAGGAATAGGAAAATGCTGGATAGTGATGTCACTATTGTTGTCACTGAAATAAGACCCAAGTTGAAAGGCTGAAGCTTTTTTTTCAATTTTAATTATAATTTTTAAGTAAAAATAAAGTAAGATTTTCAATCAAATGATCCATTGCAGTGCCGATTTCTGTGCTCATCAAAGCAGAACTAGACCAGAATGAAATTCTGAGTTATGGATGCTTTGTTTCTATATTATGTTAAAGCAAAATCTACAGTACTGTGCAAATGAATATTGTAAGGGTTCAGAAAAAAATGCAATGTAAACGATCTGAAATTCATGTTTTCATGTCTTATGCAAAGTGTGCATTAAAACAGAGCTAAAAGGAAAGTGAATCTTAGACTTACATTTGCCAGGTAGCCACAAACAGCATGTCTGCTGGATGTGTGAATAGGCATCTATTACACATTAGCTACATGTTATTGTGTTGTTTTTTAGAGCTTGTTCTGCTTCCCTAAATAGCTAAAGAAACAATAGGCTTGTTTGAGATGAGCTGCGCCTCGCCTGTAAAGTGGACGAGAGCAGGAGGCAGCAGCAGGGGGCCCTGACAAAAAGCTGCGGTCAAGTCGTACAGTTTCCAGCCGTTTCCAGCAGCCTTTCTTTCTTTCCTTTCTTTATTAGGATCCCCATGAGCTGAGGCAGAACATCAGCTACTCTTCCTGGGGCCACACAAAACATAAAACATTACAACAAACAAGACATTTTCAGACAAAACAACCACATGATATAAAAATAAGAGCAGTAGAACTAGCATTATTCTTTCTTGCAAATATAACTATACATATTCCTTCTTCATATACTCTTATAAATACTACACTAAATACATAAGCACTGAATATAGAAAAAGATCAATCTTACCACTTCTTTGTATACATATGAATATTCCTATACATAAAAAGTACAAAAGTTGTTTCCAAATATGGTTACAGGCTTAGGGCCTTTAGATGTAGCTTTACTTCTTTTTTAAAGCTTTATTTATTGTGCACTTTAGCAATCTCAGCCTTCAGTCTGAACAGGAAGTCCCAGAAACACTCACATCCTGTTAGGTCCGATTCCGATTTATTCAAATGTTATCAGAAACATACATCAGCTTTATGTAGTCTCCAATTGTTTTGATTCTGACAGAGTAGCTGTTAATATGCTCTACGTGCGATCTGTTGCTGTTGTTAATAAACAACAGACTGTAGATGATCCGTAATCTGAACGGATTTAGTCTCCCTGACGACTAAATGTCACTATCAGCCACACAACACGTGTCTGTTAACAGAATAAGTCTTAAAATCATACAAATATCAATCAAAATATATCCACTAATAAAAAGCTGATATAAAATGTCATAGTGTTGAGTAAATTTTGAACCAATCAGCAACGTTTGAGCAACTGCGGCGCCTGCCTCTAAAAACTGCGGCCGCCTCGATCTCGTGAGGTTATCGTTGCCCACGTGTGCCTGACGTCAGATTGATACGGGATCAAGTCGGACACAAATCTAACTGGCATGCATTGGGCGGCGATTGCCGGTGATCGATTCTGCGCAGGCCTCATCTCGAACGGGCTTAATTATTGCAGGTTTTAATAAAATACAGAACTATTGACTTTTTTTCTGGTAAATTGAGCGATAAAATGGTGCTATAAGTAGAGCATGACTATCATTTTGTAGACATGACCCATTTCCACATTTGTAATTAAAAAAAACAAGCTGGTTACTCATCCCTCCACATGCCAGCGTCATGCTGTTATGTCTGCAAACAGCAGAGTATGACCTGTAACTCTCAGCATGATGGACAATACAAAGTGCAATGAGTAAGGCATAAAGTAACACCACTTCATAACCAGACAAAACAAAAATATGGGGCAAATAATGCAATACAAATGAACCGGACCGGACTGTTCAGAGAAAAACCAGTCCATTAGATCAGTTGCTGGAAAGGGAGAACACCTAGGGTAAAGTAAGCACAGAGCGTTGCTGATAGATAAATCTCAGATATGACTCTGAGATTGCCAGGTGACAGTATGGCATCTCGTCTGTGCTTCTATGTCTCCCAGAATAACTGTGACAACACAGCTACGTGCGTAAAGCCATCTCACCTCCCTGGCTAACTTCCTGGTGTTCCCAGCCTCGCTGTAACGCGCTTTGAGAGTCAGTTACGACACCGCGTTGCATAAGCAGGATCCTACGGACCTTTACTGTGTCATTAGTCCCCAATATAGCAATTATACATCTCCATTCTCTCACCCCGTGTGACTTTGATGACGTACATGAGACTGATCGTTGGCATTTGATTAAACTGCGAGCAGCTGGAAACATTTAATGATAGCTCTTCATTATATTTGCCAGAAGTGGAGGTCACAGAGGTGTGAGCAGTGAAAATCAAAGTGTCTCCTGGTACAGTATAGGCAGGTATTGTGTATGTAATGTATATTTGAACCTCTGTGGTTTTTTCAAACGAATATTGAAATGTAATTTTTGACATGTATGCATTCAGGGGCGTAATTTTGATTTCAAGGATGGGGGGGGGGGGGGGTTCAGTTTAGTACAAGCAAAAATATTTGCTGAAAATGTAAAGAGACTTGTATACATGTTACCGCTGAAAGAATAGAGGGGGGTCCAATAAAGCAAAAATGTGTAGGTGTAAGTGAGGAGTAAAAAGCATGTTTTTTTCGTGTTCCTCTGTTACAAAGTATGCACATATACACTGTTTTATCTCGTATACCTTTTACTTACATTGTTTAATCTAGCCACCCCAAGCTCCACTGTAATATATGCTGTTTTTAAAGATTTTATACATGTTTTTGTTTTTAAGGTATTCTTGCCGTTATCACACCCTTGTATCAACAAGTCCTCCGTACAATATGACGATATGGGTCGTTTGTTCCTAGCCTCTAATATGACCCACAGGAATGCCCCAACCGGCCTCCTTATGAAAAACGTGACCCTAGGGCTGGGTACCGAATTCAATACTTTTTAGGCACCGACCGAATTGCTTCTATAGTATCGAGTATCGAAAAATGCCTCGTCATTCAATACCAAATTTCAAAACCTAAGGAGTAAATCTCATCAGTGTCATTGAGCATGCAGCATGCTTCTACCAAGATCTAATAATGTTTGTGATTGGCTGTCTGACGTTACACATTGTAAAGACTCGCAGGAAAAACTCAACGTTACGCACAGAGACGGGGCTGACGTAGTAGGAGCTGAAAAATAAATTAAAAAAGATTTATGCCGTAATGTGTAATGTTGTAATTTCTTTTGTTAAAATGGATTTTATAAAATTGGTATCGAAAAAAGTATATAGAGGAACTGGTATCAAAGTCACGGTATTGGTATCGGAATTTTTTGAACGATACCCAGCCCTATGTGGCGCTCTTCTACTTTGTCACCTTACCTTCTGCTTTGCTCCTGTCATAGTAACTATAACAACTAGAGGACGCCACCACTAGAAATGTAAAGATGAGTCGTAATTGCTGCTTGAACAAACAACCTATGAGGACGTTTTTGGGGGGAGGAGAGTCTCCCCTGTATGCGTTATCTAGCAGAGACTTTGTCAGGCCATCCTTCAACTGCGCCAGAGATATTACGATTGAAACATTTTCAGATACAGTATTTGTCGAGACATTCCACAGAAGAATTCCTGCACTGTAACCCATACTCTACGTCCTTTTCATCCTCTCGTTGTTCTGCTGCTGTACTTTACACCCTGTACTTATTTACACTGTGACGCTGGCCTTCCTCTATCCCCTGTGACGCTGCTGATACAAATGTTGACTCTTTTGCCATTTGGGATGGTGATAATGAAAAACGTCTGCTCTGACTGGTTGACGATGAATTGCTGTGTGTAAACCTTGTACACTGTAATCTTATTAAATGTAATGTAATGTCCCTGAGGTAAGGGATCAACACACATGTTTCTTAAGGAAAAAAACAAATGTTCAGCTAACAGAGACAATGATGCATAACAATAAACATTATAATGATGTATTTTTATTATTATTTTATTTTATTAATTATTATTATTTTTTATAATGAATGCAACAAGGAGTAGAGCACATATTGTTACTGATTAGTTGGAGGGCAGTGTCACAGTACACCACTGTGTGTCCCTGACTCCTTACACACTTTCTGACACACGCAGGAGAATGTTCTCTCTGTGTGTGTGTGTGTGTGTGTGTGTGTGTGTGTGTGTGTGTGTGTGTGTGTGTGTGTGTGTGTGTGAAAAGGATACAGTATACAGGATTATTGCTGATACCGTGGAGCCGGCACGTCACAGAGTGCGAGAGAGCGAACAAACTGAACAGTGTGTTTCTGGTTCATCTCGGACGTTGGGGGGGAATAATGTGGTGCAAATAATGTAAAATTAAAACCACGTTTACAACAAACTGTGTGTTGTGTTTGGAGCTGCAGGGGGTAATAATTCTCCAGCGTACAGTGTGCTTGTTTTCATCTTGTACAGCCTAGGGAGTGGACTCATGAATAAAGAGGCCTAATGTGCCAAGTTATGCTATAGCTCATCACGTTTTTACAAAAAAAAGTTTGGCATATTTGGAAGATTGACACCGATTCAGAATGTATAGTATGTGTTCCGTGCTCAAGGATATTTTGATGGAGTTTTCAGCATGTGAATTCATTAAGGCTTAGGATTTGGGTTATTTCACTAAATGTGGAGTCACAGTGGTGCAAACAGATCGGATTTCTAACCCTTGCTGATACCAATATTATGGTTTCATAAAATGGTTTATTATTTGTCAAACATTGGACCATGTCCAAACAACCATAGGCCTGCTTTCTCAGATGGTCTAAGCCAGTTTCTCTGTGCTGTATTTTCTTTATTTGATGAATGTTATTGCACCCGGATTGTTTGGATCCGGGTGCACTATACAGATCTAAACTGGTCTGATCTCAAGATGTTTGTGGATTTTGCACTTTTTCTGACCATGTCATATTTTCCAATATAGCTGGACATTTGAGACCTTTGCCTCGGTTTCACAGCAATGAGAGACACATTTCTGGATGTTGATACTTGTCTATTATTTGGCCCACTGATGCTTATTCTGCAGAAGTGCACAAAGCAGTGTGTATGTCTGTGTGTGTGTGTGTGTGTGTGTGTGTGTGTGTGTGTGTGTGTTGTGTGTATGTATGTCTCTCTGTGTGTGTGTGTGTGTGTGTGTGTGTGTGTATACAAGTTTGTTTGGCAAAGATTGGAGGACAGCCCATCTCCCTGTACACACACACACACACACACCCAGAGAGAGAGAGGGAGAGGCAGAATGAGAGAGAAAGAGCCTTGTTCCGCTCCTCCTCAGAAGGAATGAGAAACAATGCAAAACAAGTTTTAGTTTATGTTTTTTTTTATTATTATATTACGATTTTGTTTGACTTCTTTGCAAAAATTTACATTGACAATAAATATACTGTACATTCACAATAAAAAAAAATTCCGATTGCAACGAAACATTCAAGTAGCCATTATAAAATATAGGATACGATGTAAACGTTATTTCCAGCCCCTGAGCCTTAGAGTCTCTTTTCTCCCCTCTGTGTGATGCATGTGTTGACGGCATGATTTCACAAAAACACATTTTACGCACCGATGCATGAGTCTCACAAAGTATGAAGCCACACCACACATTGGGCTCTGATGGACAGAACAAGCAAACATTCTCACATGTCTAGTGGGCAATGTTTTTTTTAGCAGTTCAAGCGGACTCGCGTGTCCAGTAGTGTCCTTGGAGACGGCGCCAGAGCGCTCGGCGGCAGCGGCGGCCCCGGCGTATCCACACCACACCTTCCGTGTCAGTTTGAGCGCACACGGCCGCACAGGTCGCGTCCCAAGCTGACGCACCTACATCTTCTTCCAGATATTCGAGTTGAGTGTGCCTCCCAGTCCACTTAACTGATCACACATCTCTCTTTGTCTTTGCTCTGGCCGCCTCCTATCGCCTTCTCCTTAATGTACATGAGGTCGCTGTGCACGCTGGGTCGCCGCGCGCACGGGTTCACCATGCCGTACGCCTCTCCAATGTCCTTCATCTTCTTGTTTTTCATGGACTTTCTGTGCAGCATGTCGCAGTACTGCACGGACACTTTCCTGTGAAGGTCGGGGCTCATTTCGTGAGGTAGTTTGGCCAAGGTAAACAGAGTCTGAAACATCTTATCGACGTTCTCGTTGCGCTTGGCGGAGATCTCGAAGTACGCGCACTTCTCGTCCCCGGCCACCAGCTGCTCGATCTCCTCCTGCTGCACCTCGCGGTAAAACTCTCGGTCGCCCTTGTTCCCGCAGATGACCAGAGGCACGTCGATGTTCTCCTTCATTTTGTTCTTCAGGCACGACTTGGTCTCGAATATCTGCCGCTTGAGCCGCTGCACCTCCTGGAAGGAGTCTCGGTTATCCAGACTGAAGACGAGAATGAACACGTCACCTGCAGGGAGAGAAAGATGCCTTTGGTTAACTTTGGCTTGCTTTCGACAACATGCAAAGATTTGCAACATGTGTGTTTTCTAACCCTAACAGGAGCTGCATCTATGCGCTCTAGGCGCACATTGATCTCATGATTGCAACATATAAAATGCACCCCTTTTTTTGCACGACCATTATTGCTTTCGAATTCTCTATAACTATTCTGCATGCAAAAACAGAAAAGCACACATATGCGGATAAGTACCTGTCAGTATGGATAGCCTCCTCATGGCGGGGAACGGGTGGTTCCCTGATGTATCCAGTATGTCCAGCTGGTAAACGTCTCCCTTGATGCTGTACACTTTCCTGTGAAAGTCCTCGATGGTCGGCGTGTACTGCTCTTCGAACCTCCCGTTCAGGAAACGGGACACGATGGCTGTTTTCCCAACTTTGGTGGATCCCAGTATCACCATCCTGTAGCAATTCTTGGCTGGGATGTCAAACTCGCTTTCGGACGGCGACATTTTCTTAATCATAATTACACCTGAGTGCGTGGACTGCTTTTCCCCTGCAAACAGCTGTGCGTAAAAGGCGGCGGAGCAGTCTTTAGTCAGTGGAGATGCTACTGTTTGCTCTGCTGTGTATTTCTGTCTCTACTCCGGACTGGAGCCCGTGTATTTAAGCGCGCGGCGGACGCCTCCTCCCGCCTACGTCACAGGTCAGTAAGTAGGAACTCTGGGCTTCATGAGCGCTGGGAAAAGCGGACCATTTGCCTACTGGTGCGTCAGCCTGCCATTTCTAATGAAGACAAGACGGGTGCGCTGGGACCAAACAGTGATCATCTAACCCATCCAAAACACTACATTGTAACTTTAGGGCGATGGGACAAAAATAATGACTTCCACTGAACTGCACTAGTAAATAATTGACGCCCTTTCTGACATTTAACTTGGTTTGGCACACTGTGCCGAAAATCAGTGACCCTTCGACATTTTCTCAAAACATAAAACGCCTGCATCGGATGTGAGTTCGTCCAGACCAAGCAAATATGTTGACAGATAGGTTTACTTTATTGTTCTCACTGATTCTGAATTATCAAGTGGCCTTATGTTCACTGCCTAAATTGGACCCCAAAAAGAAGTGCCAGTACCCTAACTCAGCATGCATGACTATACATACAGGCTAAATGGGGGTGCTGAATGTCTGAATTTAGAATTAGAATTGCTTGTTTCCCCCCCCCCCCCCCAATAAATCATGATATACGTACAGCCTATGTTGGTATAATATTAGCCTATTAATACTCTAAATAACAATTAAAAGTAAGGGAAATCATGTGGACAAAAATCAGAATGCCAGTTCTCAGTACTGGTGAGTGCTGGCCCATTTCTGGCACTGTTTATGTTCATTTGTGTTATAACAAGGAACACTGAACTATGCATCCAGTTTTTCACACGCTTGCAAAAGGACAAAATATGCAAAATAATACACTAACCACATATTTGCTCTACAATATATGGGCAGCTGTGTATCCAGTACATATGATGATATGATTGAATACATAATGTATTCAATCATATCCTCAGTAACTGCTGCAGGTTTATGTCACCAGGCAGAAGGGCAGTTACCAAAGTGGCCAAAAGGGGGCACTCAGGGTACAATTGTATCCAGATGAGAATGGCATGATTTACCTGAGAAAAAAAATGATTTTGTATGTGTGTGTGTGTGTGTGTGTGTGTGTGTGTGTGTGTGTGTGTGTGTGTGTGTGTGTGTGTGTGTTCTTGTTTAACTACATTCGTGGGGTCCAAAAACCAGGAGTCCAGTACACTTGTGGGGTCCCGACAGCTTTGTGGGGCCAAAATGCTGGACCCCACAAGTTTAAAGGGCTGTTTGAGGGTTAATACTTGGTTGTAGGATTAGGTAATGGTTAGGGTGAGGGTAAGGGTTAAGGTTAGGCATTTAGTTGTGATGGTTAAGGTTAGGGTAAGGGGCTAGGGAATACATTATGTCAATGATGGATCCCCACAAAGATAGTGCCACAAACCTGTGTGTCTGTGTGTGTGTGTGTGTATGTGTGTGTTTTTGTGTGTGTGTGTGTGTGTGCGTGTGAGCTGAATATATGCAGTTTCTGTGTCTTTGTTTAGTGGACTGCCTTTAAGAGAACTGTCTCTCAGCTGGCAAATGAAAAACAACTGTCAATTGCCATGGTCATTTATTTGTAATGAACAACAGTCATTACTAAAGAAAAATATGTGTGTACGGAGGTGGGAATAAAGCTGTTTTCCTTATTTTTCAGTAGCGCTTCATAAAATTGAATGGAGTTTCTGCAAAAGGAAGAGGGGGAGGCAGTTACCGGGTTAAACTGAAAGGCAGTTGATTCAAACTCGATTCAAAACTGAGCATTTGCTTCTTCAATGTGGCTCATTCACTCAGGTGTAGGGCTCAGGTGTTCAAAAATATTCCTTACCGGTACTGATACCAATACATTGACTTTGAAACCGGTTCCTAAGCAATACTTTTTTCGAAAACAATTTTATATAACAAAAAGAAATGACAACATTACACATTACGGCACAAATCTTTTGATTTTTTTTTTCAGCTCCTACTACGTGAGCCCTGTCTCTGTGTGTGATGTAGAGTTTTCCCTACTTGCCTCTGCCATGTGTAACGTGAGACAGCCAATCACAAAACATTATTAGTGTGCTTATTGGCTCACTGACGCAGAAGAGATTTACTCCTTAGGTATTGAAATTGGGTATTGAATGACGAGGCATTTTTCAATACTTGATACTTTAGAGGCAATTCGGTCTGTGCCAAAAGTATTGAGTTCACTACCCAGCCCTACTCAGGTGTGATGAATGACTTGTGCAGCGCAAGTATGCTGGAGTGTAGGGCTTGTCCATGGACCCTGCTATGCAGCCTCCAAGCTGAAGCCGGGAGGCGAAATTACGAATCCCACTATGGCCATGCCAAGACCCGCCCTACGAAGCAGCTCGATTGGTCGGGGTTAGGCATTTGACTTTGAGGGGTTAAGGTTAAGGATAGCCGATTGGTCAGGGGATAGGACCTGTACAAATGGGTTACGTTACCTTGCGTAAGCATGGATACCTGGCCAGTAAATGCTATTGAAGGGCGGGTCTTGGCGTGGCCATAGTGGGATTCGTAATATCGCAGCTGGGAGCCAGTAGGGGTGTGAATCTTCACTGGTCTCATGATTCGATTACAAATTTTCCTGTCAACGATTCGAATCAATTTGGATGCATCGTTTCCTCAATATTATTATATATTGCTACACATGGTTTTCATCAACAAATTCAAGCAGTCAGATATACTGTATATGAACTCCCCTTTTTATTGTATCTGCTCTTAAAAAAGACACTTCCTGAATGTAGCGGAGTCTGAACACGGCAGACAACAGACAAAAGGCAACAAAAAAAGAAGAAGCAGCAGAGCAGAAAATCAACAAGCAACATCAACAGGCAATAATTATGGTCTGTCACCGCATCGATGCAGAATAGTCAGGGTCCGCATGGCGATGCATTGAAGCAATGGTTAATTTCAACACACCTAGGTGCCAGTATAGCGAATGCAGCAGAGGAGTGGTGTGGGAGAACTTTGAAAGGTTGAATATAGAGACAGGCAGCAGCATTCTGGATGAACAGTATAGAGTTTCAGGTGGCTGATGCAGGAGCTCTGCTGAGGAGGGCAGACGCCAGATGACAAGTGCCTGAATTAGCATCTGGACTTAGGTGGAAAAGGTTGTGTATCGATAAAAGCAACAGCAAACAGACTTAAAGTGCTCATATTATGCTTTTTGGCTTTTTTCCCTTTCCTTTATTGTGTTATACAGTATATCTTTTTGTGCATGTTATAGGTTTACAAAGTGAAAAAGCCCAAAGTCCACCCCAAAGGGACTTACCATCTCCAACAGAAAACACTGTTCACAAACTGCTCCAAACAGCTCTATTGTAGTCCAGCCTTTACTTCAGAGACAAACGTGGTCACTTTGTAACACACGTTATAATGCTCGCCTAGCTGCTAGCATGGCACGCCCTCATACTCTGCTTCTGACTGGCTAGTAGTCCTTACCTAGCTACTGTGCATGTGCTACTCCCAACAAAGATGGAACAGAAGTGAGATGTCTCACTCTGTAGCTAAAACAGAGAGCTCAACACACAGGGTGAAAAGAGGAGCTGCAGCAATGTGCAGTACAACAAACCATGTAAATCTATTCTGAAATAACCTCTAAATAGAATTATGAACCTGAAAATGAGCATAATATGAGCACTTTAATGAATAAATGGCGCACGTGAAGCAAATGTCAACTCAAGCTTCCGCTCCACCGGAGAGACAAAATCATCAGATCTGTGCGGAGCCATGAGGAGACTGTAACCTTCCTTAAATTAATACATGAAATAAACGCAAGTGTCATATTTGCATCAATATATATTCACATATATGTAGAAAACATTTTCATAAGTCATGTTTCTTTATTGTTTATTTACCAAGCTAGCATTGGTTTATTCATCTTGAGAATGGCTTTTATCTGTAATGGTATATGTATCTGTACATGGTAGTTAAATGTTAATGTTTTACTTTGTAAATTACATGTACATATTTGTTTTTCTGTATTTATTGTTTATTTTATATTACTGTTGTTCCCACAGTTTGTTTGTTTGTTTATGTATGCACCTTTCACCAAGGCAAATTCCACACAAGTGTACTTATTGTGGCAATAAAACCTTTTCTGATTCAGATTCAGATTGTTCCGCTTTGTTGTCCTTGTTTTTAGCTGTATGCCTATTTTTTTGTAGCACGACAAAACCTGAGTCAAATTACTTGTATGTGTGCCATACTTGGCCAATAAAGCTGATTCTAATTCTGAATCCGTTATTGATACCGATACTAACCTTATTAAGCAAATCCATCTCAGCAGTTCAACCACAGCCTAATCTGTTGTCGGCTAAATTTAACTGTAAAGACTGCTTGCCCCTGAGCCTTTACACTCCGAGATAATCAGATGGTGTATTGTCCGTGTCAGGTGAACAAAGTTCAGAGGGTGCATCACAGGGTGTACAACACTGCTCTTTTAACTTTACTGTAATGTTTAATGTTTGTTCCCGAGGCGTCTCCACACTGACCCTCTGTGTCCCATGACCTGGCCATCTATGTGGTTATATTGTTATTATATGATATTTAATATATGAGTCATGACACTTTTAAGTATGTGTATGTCTTGGGGCTCTGCAGGACTGACATACAGGAGCAGGAGAAATTATATGTGTGTGTGTGTGTGTGTGTGTGTGTGTGTGTGTGTGTGTGTGAGAATAGTTACTTTCACCAGTGTGTAACCCCCGATAGAGAGACAGAGAAAAGGCACAAACAGTTTACGACACAAAATGGATGAGGCGCTCATTACAGATCTTTAACAAATATGCAATGAAGAAGCGTTCAGGGAGGAAAAAAAGAAAAATCACCACAGCTCTTGCTCCTTCGCTCCATCTCAGGAACATCAGACACAACAAATTATAAAAGACAGTTTGCAAGGGTATTTTTAACCCTGTGCATGCAGGAGTAATAAGGAAGAGGTGGCGTGTAAAAAACGGTGGTCACGTTTGGCTGGCTGATTGATAATGGCGCTGTGTGGGAGGACCGGTGTACTGTACTACAGCAGTGGAGCAGGAAATGCAGAGGAGAGTGGAAAAACAAATGATGCGGATAAAACAGCGAGCAAATACGACTTCTGCCGGGCAGCAACACAGAGTGGAAGATATAGTGATGTCATTTCTGAAGTCAGAATGTTTTGAAAAAAATTATTTTCATGAGACAGACTTAAATGTGAGGAAGAGGAATGCAATGTAGTCAAGGCAGTTGTTTCATGGTGACCTTAAAAAGTTAAAAAAAAAATCATATTTTTACTACTGTATGAAAAATGGAGAGATTGAGGTCAGAAGTATTTGTCATGATTGTGAGTTTATGTTGTTAGTGTTTCCTATTTTATTTTGAAGTCTCTGTTTTCATTCCTAGTCTTGTCTTGTTTTACTTCCTGTCTTGTGTTTTCCCGCCTGTTTGATTGTTCTGCCCCACCCTGATGTGTTTCACTTGTTGTGTCACCTGTCCCTTGTTGTCCTCGTTACCTGGTGTATTTAGTCCCTACTCTGTATTTGTCTCTTGTCGGATCATTGTATTCTGTTGCTGTGTTGTAATTTGTAGTTTGCGTGTCATTGTGTGGAGTCTACCCTGTTGACTCTATTCCAGTTTGGATATCCTGTTCTTTTGTTTTGTCTACATTCTGGAATAATTTTTGCCTGCTGCATTCAGGAATCCTTTTGTTGGTATGAACTTTGTTTTTGTTAAATAAATCCTCAAGCTCAACCTACTCGTGCCTGCTCTCTGCATTTGGGTCCAAGCCTCCCAGCCCCCGTGACAGAATGATCTGACCACAAATGGACCCAGCAGAGTTTGAGCCCCTCCTTCACCCTATGGACTCAGATGGTGAGCTGATGATTAATTTTTTCACTCTCTTCATGAGGAGACCCCGCCTTTTAGGCACCCCTGAGACTTTGCCGTTCCCCAGCACTTCACAGACTGTGCCGTTCCCTGTCGCCCCAGAGACTTTGCCGTTCCCCGGCACCCCAGAGACATTGCCGGTCCCCGGCGTCCCAGAGACTTTGCCGGTGCCCGGCGTCCCAGGGACTCTCGTCCCCAGTGTTTTGTCGGCGGTCCGGCCGACTCCTGCTCCCTGTGTGTTGTCGGCGGTCTGGCCGACTCCTGCTCCCCGTGTGTTGTTGGCGGTCCAGCCGACTTCTGCTCCCCATGTGTTGTCGCCGGTCTGGCCGAATCCTGCCCCCGGTGTTTTGTCGGTGGTCCGGCCGACTCCTGCTCCCTGTGTTTTGTCGGTGGTCTGGCCGACTCCTGCTCCTGTTGCCTTGTTTCCTGTGACTATTCCAGTTACCTTGTCGGCGGACCCGCCGATTTCTGCTCCTATGACCTTGTTGGCGGATTCTGGTCCAGCTGTCCCGTCGCCTGTCTTCAGCACAGCTGTCCAGTCGCCTGTCTTCAGCCCAGCTGACCCGTTGCCTGTCTTCAGCCCAGCAGACTCGTCGCGTGGCCCTAGCCCAGCCTCCCCTGCGCCTGCCCGGCCTCCAGAGGGATTCTGCCTTTGCCGCCGGCCTCCAGAGGGGTTTCGCCTTCGCTGCCAGCCTCCTGTGAGTCCTCGATGTCCTGCTCAGCCGCCTGAGGGGCTCTGCCTTTGCTGTCCTGCTCAGCTGGGGTTCCACCTTCGCTGCTGTCCGCAGCCCTGGACCCCGTGCCTAGCTGGTCGCAGCACTTCGGTCCCCAAGCCCCACTGTTCCCAGTTCCCGAGTTCCCACTGTCCTCAGTTCCCAAGCCCCGTTGACTCTTGTTCCCCCCCCTCCGCCCCTCCCTGGGCTGCTTTGCCTTTTGTGGACATTTTTTGCTGTGCTTTTTCTTTGAGCCGTCTGGGAGCCGTCCCTTAAGGGGGGGGGGGGGGGGTTGCTGTGTGTACTGTTTGTATGTATGTATTTTCCAAAATGTTAAACTATGCTTTATAGCTGAACTGAACACTGAACATTGTAATAAAAAAGTCGAAAAAGTGATAAAAAAAATCAAAGTATAGCATGTCGAAAAAAGTGATTAAAGATTAGTATAGTATGTTGAAAAAAACATTAAAAAGTGATAGTATGTCGTAATCGTAAAAAAGTAATTAAAAAGTCATATAGTATGTTGAAAACCACCAAATCATAGTATCTATCCTATGTCGAAAAAATCCCCCAAAAGTCAAAGTATATTATGCGAAAAAAGTGATAAAAACTCAGTATGTAAAAAAAAAAGTGATGAAAATGTTACAGTATATTATGTGGACAAAAATCATAAAAACATCATAGTATAGCATGTCGAAAACAGCGCCCACCTCCGCCGCGGTTTACTAAGCGAGCAAACGAGAGGGAGAGAGAGAGAGAGAGAGAGAGAGAGATTGATGTTTTTTAACTAAAGTTAAAACTAAAGTTAAAACCTCACGTTATGGCTCCGTAGCAGACGTTTGTTTGTTTTTTTACGTTGTAAAAATAGGCTAACGATTGTGTCATAACCACGCGACTTACTGTCGCATAGTAGAGGAATTACCGTATAGTACAGGAGAAGCGTCTCACATTAGCTGTTTAAGGCAAGGCAAGGCAAGGCAAGGCAGCTTTATTTGTATAGCACATTTCAGCAACAGGGCAATTCAAAGTGCTTTACATGAAAACAGAATAAAAAATTTAAAACAGTTAAAATACAAGAATAAAAGTTACAGTGCAGTATAAGAAATGAAACATTAAAGAGCAATTAAAACAGTTAAATATATAAAAGCAGATAAAATAGGAATTTCTCTTTATAAGCTTATATAGAAAGAAAGGCAACATCAAATAGATAAGTCTTCAGCCTTGATTTAAAAGAACTGAGAGTTGCGGCAGACCTGCAGTTTTCTGGGAGTTTGTTCCAGATATGTGGAGCATAGAAACTAAACGCTGCTTCCCCCTGTTTAGTTCTGACTCTAGGGACAACAAGCAGACCTGTCCCAGACGACCTGAGAGGTTTAAGTGTAATTACTAATGTTAACTAGCATTTTAGTTAGCCTATGTTATCTTACATATACCTACACTCTCCGTCTCTGCAAGATTGGGAATGATTGAGATTTCTCTTGGCACAGCTACCAGAAGACTTACAACTTTCAGACACGTTGCTCATGGCACATTTATGTTGTCTCTGTGCAGTAACCCTAGCCATCACCAGAAAAGTGCTTCTAATGGCCTTCACTGGTCTCCGCCCAGAGCAACGGGATCTGTTGGTCCATTCTTATATACAGTCTATGGTAAATACGTTACTGCGGAATTAAGGTCAAAAGTTTAATGTGTGCTGTGCCTATTGGCCGAATAGGATCACCTGTGTTTGCTTCATGTTTTTTTAGTCTAAAAATAATCGGTTTGTTTTAGCAATGTATTTATTCATTTTTCAAATATAAATTATATTATTTACACATTAACAAAAATATGTTTTTATAAATAAACCACAGCAATTTCTTGGGGGTGCTAAGGGGGTGCTATGGGAATCCTAGGGGTAGCTACAGCACCCACAAGCCCCTCCCTGGCGGGCGTATGTGAAAAAGTGATAAAAAAGTCATAGTATAGTATGTCGAAAAAAGTCATAGTATAGTATGTCAAAAATAGTCATAGTATAGCATGTCGAGAAAAGTGATTAAAAAAAAAGTCATAGTATAGTACGTCAAAAAAAGTCATAGTATAGTGTGACTTTCCTTTAGACATTTGACTGAAAACAGCTTCTAATGGGAATCAAACTCCCAACCTTACACTCCCCATCCTGACTTCTAACAGACTAAACTATGAAACAATCATGTTACACTATTTGAAAAAAGTGATAAAAAAGTCATAGTATAGCATGTCCAAAAAAGTAATAGTATAGTATGTAAAAAATAGTCATAGTACAGTATGTTGAAAAATGTGATTAAAAAAAGTCATAGCATAATATGTTGATGAAGTGATAAAAAAAGTCAGTATAGTATGTCGATAAAGTGATAAAAACGTCATAGTATAGTATGTAAAAAATAGTCATAGTATAGTATGTAAAAAATAGTCATAGTGTAGCATGTCAAAAAAAGTCATAGTATAGTATGTAAAAGATGGTCATAGTATAGTATGTTGAAAAATGTGATTAAAAGCGTTATAGTATAGTATGTCAAAAATAGTCATAGTATAGCATGTTGATAAAAGTGATAAAAAAGTCATAGTATAGTATGTCGAAAAAGTGATAAAAAAGTCATAGTATAGTATGTCGAAAAAGTGATAAAAAAGTCATAGTATAGTATGTCGAAAAAGTGATAAAATAGTCATAGTATAGCATGTTGAAAAAGTGATAAAAACGTCATAGTATAGTATGTAAAAAATAGTCAAAGTATAGCATGTCGAAAAAAGTCATAGTATAGTATGTCGAAAAAGTGATAAAAACGTCATAGTATAGTATGTCGAAAAAGTGATAAAAAAGTCATAGTATAGTATGTCGAAAAAGTGATAAAATAGTCATAGTATAGCATGTTGAAAAAGTGATAACGTCATAGTATAGTATGTAAAAAATAGTCAAAGTATAGCATGTCAAAAATAGCAATAGTATAGCATGTCGAAAAAAGTCATAGTATAGTATGTCGAAAAAGTGATAAAAACGTCATAGTATAGTATGTCAAAAATAGCAATAGTATAGTATGTCGACAAAAGTGATAAAAAAAAGTCATAGTATAGTATGTCGAAAAAGTGATAAAAACGTCATAGTATAGTATGTCAAAAAAGTGATAAAAACGTCATAGTATAGTATGTCAAAAAAAGTGATATAAACGTCATAGTATAGTATGTCGAAAAAGTGATAAAAACGTCATAGTATAGTATGTGAAAAATAGTCATAGTATAGTATATCGACAAAAGTGATAAAAAAAAGTCATAGAATAGTATGTCGATAAAGTGATAAAAAAAAGTCTTAGTATAGTATGTCGAAAAAGTGATAAAAACGTCACAGTATAGTATGTAAAAATAGTCATAGTATAGCATGTCGAAAAAAGTCATGAAAAAGTCATAGTATAGTATGTCGAAAAAGTGATAAAAACGTCATAGTACAGTATGTTGAAAAAGTGATGAAAATGTCATAGTATAGCATGTCGAAAAAGTGATAAGAACGTCATAGTATAGTATGTCGACAACAGTGATAAGAAAGTCATAGTATAGTATGTCGAAAAAGTGATAAAAACATCATAGTATAGTATGTCGAAAAAAGTGATATAAACGTCATAGTATAGTATGTCGAAAAAGTGATAAAAACGTCATAGTATAGTATGTGAAAAATAGTCATAGTATAGTATATCGACAAAAGTGATAAAAAAAGTCATAGAATAGTATGTCGATAAAGTGATAAAAAAAAGTCTTAGTATAGTATGTCGAAAAAGTGATAAAAACGTCACAGTATAGTATGTAAAAATAGTCATAGTATAGCATGTCGAAAAAAGTCATGAAAAAGTCATAGTATAGTATGTCGAAAAAGTGATAAAAACGTCATAGTACAGTATGTTGAAAAAGTGATGAAAATGTCATAGTATAGCATGTCGAAAAAGTGATAAGAACGTCATAGTATAGTATGTCGACAACAGTGATAAGAAAGTCATAGTATAGTATGTCGAAAAAGTGATAAAAACGTCATAGTATAGTATGTCAAAAAAGTGATAAAAACGTCATAGTATAGTATGTCGAAAAAAGTGATACAAAAGTCATAGTATAGCATGTCAAAAATAGTCATAGTATAGTATATTGACCAAAAGTGATAAAAAAAGTCATAGTATATAGTATGTCGAAAAAGTGATTAAAAAAACTCATAGTATAGTATGTCGAAAGAGTGATAAAAACGTCATAGTATAGTATGTCAAAAATAGTCGTAGTATAGCATGTCAAAAAAAAGTGATAAAAAGTGATAGTAGAGTATGTTGAACAAAGTAATAAAAAAGTCATAGCATAGCATGTCAAAAATAGTCATAGTATAGCATGTTGATAAAAGTGATAAAAAAGTCATAGTATAGTATGTCGAAAAAGTGATAAAAACGTCATAGTATAGTATGTCGAAAAAGTGATAAAAAAGTCATAGTATAGTATGTCGAAAAAGTGATAAAATAGTCATAGTATAGCATGTTGAAAAAGTGATAAAAACGTCATAGTATAGTATGTAAAAAATAGTCAAAGTATAGCATGTCGAAAAAAGTCATAGTATAGTATGTCGAAAAAGTGATAAAAACGTCATAGTATAGTATGTCGAAAAAGTGATAAAAAAGTCATAGTATAGTATGTCGAAAAAGTGATAAAATAGTCATAGTATAGCATGTTGAAAAAGTGATAAAAACGTCATAGTATAGTATGTAAAAAATAGTCAAAGTATAGCATGTCAAAAATAGCAATAGTATAGCATGTCGAAAAAAGTCATAGTATAGTATGTCGAAAAAGTGATAAAAACGTCATAGTATAGTATGTCGAAAAAGTGATAAAAAAGTCATAGTATAGTATGTCGAAAAAGTGATAAAATAGTCATAGTATAGCATGTTGAAAAAGTGATAAAAACGTCATAGTATAGTATGTAAAAAATAGTCAAAGTATAGCATGTCAAAAATAGCAATAGTATAGCATGTCGAAAAAAGTCATAGTATAGTATGTCGAAAAAGTGATAAAAACGTCATAGTATAGTATGTCAAAAATAGCAATAGTATAGTATGTCGACAAAAGTGATAAAAAAAAGTCATAGTATAGTATGTCGAAAAAGTGATAAAAACGTCATAGTATAGTATGTCAAAAAAGTGATAAAAACGTCATAGTATAGTATGTCAAAAAAAGTGATATAAACGTCATAGTATAGTATGTCGAAAAAGTGATTAAAAAAGTCATAGTATAGTATGTGAAAAATAGTCATAGTATAGTATATCGACAAAAGTGATAAAAAAAAGTCATAGAATAGTATGTCGAAAAAGTGATAAAAACGTCACAGTATAGTATGTAAAAATAGTCATAGTATAGCATGTCGAAAAAAGTCATGAAAAAGTCATAGTATAGTATGTCGAAAAAGTGATAAAAACGTCATAGTACAGTATGTTGAAAAAGTGATGAAAATGTCATAGTATAGCATGTCGAAAAAGTGATAAGAACGTCATAGTATAGTATGTCGACAACAGTGATAAGAAAGTCATAGTATAGTATGTCGAAAAAGTGATAAAAACATCATAGTATAGTATGTCGAAAAAAGTGATAAAAACATCATAGTATAGTATGTCGAAAAAAGTGATATAAACGTCATAGTATAGTATGTCGAAAAAGTGATAAAAACGTCATAGTATAGTATGTGAAAAATAGTCATAGTATAGTATATCGACAAAAGTGATAAAAAAAAAGTCATAGAATAGTATGTCGATAAAGTGATAAAAAAAAGTCTTAGTATAGTATGTCGAAAAAGTGATAAAAACGTCACAGTATAGTATGTAAAAATAGTCATAGTATAGCATGTCGAAAAAAGTCATGAAAAAGTCAGTATAGTATGTCGAAAAAGTGATAAAAACGTCATAGTACAGTATGTTGAAAAAGTGATGAAAATGTCATAGTATAGCATGTCGAAAAAGTGATAAGAACGTCATAGTATAGTATGTCGACAACAGTGATAAGAAAGTCATAGTATAGTATGTCGAAAAAGTGATAAAAACGTCATAGTATAGTATGTCAAAAAAGTGATAAAAACGTCATAGTATAGTATGTCGAAAAAAGTGATACAAAAGTCATAGTATAGCATGTCAAAAATAGTCATAGTATAGTATATTGACCAAAAGTGATAAAAAAAGTCATAGTATATAGTATGTCGAAAAAGTGATTAAAAAAACTCATAGTATAGTATGTCGAAAGAGTGATAAAAACGTCATAGTATAGTATGTCAAAAATAGTCGTAGTATAGCATGTCAAAAAAAAGTGATAAAAAGTGATAGTAGAGTATGTTGAACAAAGTAATAAAAAAGTCATAGCATAGCATGTCAAAAAAAGTCATAGTATAGCATGTCGAAATAAGTATTAAAAAAGTAATAGTATAGTATGTCAAAAAAAAGGCATAGTATAGTGTGACTTTCCAAAAGACATTTGACTAAAAAATAAATATCTCTAGATGGGAATCAAACTGACAACCTAAGGATCCTCAACCTGACATCTAACACACTGAGCTATCAATTAAGGCATGGTATGTCAAAAAACAATAATAGTAAGGTATGTTGAAAAAAGTGATAAAAACAGCATAAAATAGTATGTAAAAAATAGTCACACTATAATATGTCGAAAAAAGTGATAAAAAAGTCACAGTATAGTATGTCGATAAAGTGATGAAAACCTCATAGTATAGTAGGTCGAAAAAGTGATAAAAACGTCATAGTATAGTATGCCGAAAAGTGATAAAAACATCATAGTATAGTATGTCGAAAAAAGTGATAAAAAAGTCATAGTATAGTATGTCGAAAAAGTTATAAAAAAGTCATAGTATAGCATGTCGAAAAAGTTATAAAAAAAGTCATAGTATAGTATGTCGAAAAAAGTCATGAAAAAGTCATAGTATGGTATGTCGAAAAAGTGATAAAAACGTCATAGTATAGTATGTAAAAAATAGTCATAGTATAGTATGTAAAAAATAGTCATAGTGTAGCATGTCAAAAAAAGTCATAGTATAGTATGTAAAAGATAGTCATAGTATAGTATGTTGAAAAATGTGATTAAAAGCGTTATAGTATAGTATGTCAAAAATAGTCATAGTATAGCATGTTGATAAAAGTGATAAAAAAGTCATAGTATAGTATATCGAAAAAAGTGATGAAAACGTCATAGTATAGTATGTCGAAAAAGTGATAAAAAAGTCATAGTATAGTATGTCGAAAAAGTGATAAAAAAGTCATAGTATAGTATGTCGAAAAAGTGATAAAATAGTCATAGTATAGCATGTTGAAAAAGTGATAAAAACGTCATAGTATAGTATGTAAAAAATAGTCAAAGTATAGCATGTCGAAAAAAGTCATAGTATAGTATGTCAAAAAAGTGATAAAAACGTCATAGTATAGTATGTCGAAAAAAGTGATGAAAACGTCATAGTATAGTATGTCGAAAAAGTGATAAAAAAGTCATAGTATAGTATGTCGAAAAAAGTGATAAAAAAGTCATAGTATAGTATGTCAAAAATAGCAATAGTATAGCATGTCGAAAAAAGTCATAGTATAGTATGTCGAAAAAGTGATAAAAACGTCATAGTATAGTATGTCAAAAAAGTGATAAAAACGTCATAGTATAGTATGTCGAAAAAAGTGATGAAAACGTCATAGTATAGTATGTCGAAAAAGTGATAAAAAAAAGTCTTAGTATAGTATGTCGAAAAAGTGATAAAAACGTCACAGTATAGTATGTAAAAATAGTCATAGTATAGCATGTCGAAAAAAGTCATGAAAAAGTCATAGTATAGTATGTCGAAAAAGTGATAAAAACGTCATAGTACAGTATGTTGAAAAAGTGATGAAAATGTCATAGTATAGCATGTCGAAAAAGTGATAAGAACGTCATAGTATAGTATGTCGACAACAGTGATAAGAAAGTCATAGTATAGTATGTCGAAAAAGTGATAAAAACATCATAGTATAGTATGTCGGAAAAAGTGATACAAAAGTCATAGTATAGCATGTCAAAAATAGTCATAGTATAGTATATCGACCAAAAGTGATAAAAAAAGTCATAGTATATAGTATGTTGAAAAAGTGATTAAAAAAACTCATAGTATAGTATGTCGAAAGAGTGATAAAAACGTCATAGTATAGTATGTCAAAAATAGTCGTAGTATAGCATGTCAAAAAAAAGTGATAAAAAGTGATAGTAGAGTATGTTGAACAAAGTAATAAAAAAGTCATAGCATAGCTGTCAAAAAAAGTCATAGTATAGCATGTCGAAATAAGTATTAAAAAAGTAATAGTATAGTATGTCAAAAAAAAGGCATAGTATAGTGTGACTTTCCAAAAGACATTTGACTAAAAAATAAATATCTCTAGATGGGAATCAAACTGACAACCTAAGGATCTTCAACCTGACATCTAACACACTGAGCTATCAATTAAGGCATGGTATGTCAAAAAACAATAATAGTAAGGTATGTTGAAAAAAGTGATAAAAACAGCATAAAATAGTATGTAAAAAATAGTCACACTGTTTTACTTTGAACACTGGGAGCGATCGGCTTTAAAAAAAAAAAAAAAATGGACTCGACCCCAACCTTCTTCCTGAAGGACCTGTTTTTTTTTTTTTGTTTTTTTTTCTCCCGTCGTTTGTTACACATTCAAGACATTTTCCCCTAGTGCATGAAAAGTTCACCTATATTTTCAGCGTTCATTCTTGTTTGTATGAGTTTATCATTTATTATGTCGAAAAAAGTGATAAAAAAGTCACAGTATAGTATGTCGATAAAGTGATGAAAACCTCATAGTATAGTATGTCGAAAAAGTGATAAAAACGTCATAGTATAGTATGCCGAAAAGTGATAAAAACGTCATAGTATAGTATGTCGAAAAAAGTGATAAAAAAGTCATAGTATAGTATGTCGAAAAAGTTATAAAAAAGTCATAGTATAGCATGTCGAAAAAGTTATAAAAAAGTCATAGTATAGTATGTCGAAAAAAGTCATGAAAAAGTCATAGTATGGTATGTCGAAAAAGTGATAAAAACGTCATAGTATAGTATGTAAAAAATAGTCATAGTATAGTATGTAAAAAATAGTCATAGTGTAGCATGTCAAAAAAAGTCATAGTATAGTATGTAAAAGATAGTCATAGTATAGTATGTTGAAAAATGTGATTAAAAGCGTTATAGTATAGTATGTCAAAAATAGTCATAGTATAGCATGTTGATAAAAGTGAAAAAAAAAGTCATAGTATAGTATATCGAAAAAAGTGATGAAAACGTCATAGTATAGTATGTCGAAAAAGTGATAAAAAAGTCATAGTATAGTATGTCGAAAAAGTGATAAAATAGTCATAGTATAGCATGTTGAAAAAGTGATAAAAACGTCATAGTATAGTATGTAAAAAATAGTCAAAGTATAGCATGTCGAAAAAAGTCATAGTATAGTATGTCGAAAAAGTAATAAAAACGTCATAGTATAGTATGTCAAAAATAGTCATAGTATAGCATGTTGAAAAAAGTGATAAAATAGTTATAGTATAGCATGTCGAAAAAAGTCATGAAAAAGTCATAGTATAGTATGTCGGAAAAAGTGATAAAAACGTCACAGTATAGCATGTCGAAAAATGTGATAAAAAAGTCATAGTATAGTATGTCGATAAAGGGATGAAAACGTCATAGTATAGTATGTCGAAAAAGTGATAAAAATGTCATAGTATTTTATGCCGAAAAAGTGATGAAAATGTCATAGTATAGCATGTCGAAAAAAGTTATAAAAAAGTAATAGTATAGTATGTCGAAAAAAGTGATAAAAACGTCATAGTATAGTATGTCAAAAATAGTCATAGTTTAGCATGTCGACAAAAGTGATAAAAAAAGTCATAGTATAGTATATCGAAAAAGTGATAAATAAGTCATAGTATAGCATATCGAAAAAAGTGATAAAAAAGTCATAGTATAGTATGTCGAAAAAGTGATAAAAAGTCATAGTATAGTATGTCGAAAAAGTTATAAAAACGTCATAGTATAGTATGTCGAAAAAGTTATAAAAAGTCATAGTATAGTATGTCGAAAAAGTTATAAAAAAGTCATAGTATAGTATGTCGAAAAAGTTATAAAAAAGTCATAGTATAGTATGTCGAAAAAGTTATAAAAACGTCATAGTATGTCGAAAAAGTTATAAAAGTCATATTATAGCATGTCGAAAAAGTGATAAAAACGTCATAGTATAGTATGTCGAAAAAAGTGATACAAACGTCATAGTATAGTATGTCGAAAAAGTGATAAAAAAGTCATAGTATAGTATGTCGAAAAAGTGATAAAAAAGTCATAGTATAGTATGTCGAAAAAGTTATAAAAACGTCATAGTATAGCATGTCGAAAAAGTGATAAAAACGTCATAGTATAGCATGTCGAAAAAGTGATAAAAACGTCATAGTACAGTATGTTGAAAAAGTGATGAAAATGTCATAGTATAGCATGTCGAAAAAGTGATATGAACGTCATAATATAGTATGTAAAAAATAGTCATAGTATAGCATGTCGAAAAAAGTCATAAAATAGTCATAGTATAGCATGTCGACAAAAGTGATACAAAAAGTCATAGTATAGTATGTCGAAAAAAGTGATAAAAGCGTTATAGTATAGTATGTCGAAAAAGTGATACAAAAAGTCATAGTATAGTATGCCGAAAAAGTGATAAAAACGTCATAGTATAGTATGTCAAAAACAATCATAGTATAGCATGTTGAAAAAAGTGATAAAAAGTGATAGTAGAGTATGTTGAACAAAGTAATAAAAAAGTCATAGTATAGAATGTCAAAAAAAGTCATAGTACAGCATGTCGAAATAAGTATTAAAAAAGTAATAGTATAGTATGTCAAAAAAAAGGCATAGTATAGCGTGACTTTCCAAAAGACATTTGATTAAAGAAGTAAATAGCTCTTGATGGGACTCAAACTCACAACCTAAGCATCTCCAACCTGACATCTAATACACTGAGCTATCAATGTAGGCATGGTATATTATGTCAAAAAACAATAATAGTATGGTATGTTGAAAAAAGTGATAAAAACGTCATAGTATAGTATGTCGAAAAAGTGATAAAAAAGTCATAGTATAGTATGTCGAAAAAGTTATAAAAACGTCATAGTATAGTATGTCGAAAAAGTCATAAAATAGTCATAGTATAGCATGTCGAAAAAGTGATAAAAACATCATAATATAATATGTTGATAAATTGATAAAAAAGTCATAGTATAGCATGTCGAAAAAGTGATAAAAACGTCATAGTATAGTCTGTAAAAAATAGTCATAGTATAGCATGTCGAAAAAACTCATGAAATAGTCATAGTATAGCATGTCGACAAAAGTCGTACAAAAAGTCATAGTATAGTATGTCGAAAAGTGATAAAAACGTCATAGTATAGTATGTCAAAAAAAGTGATACAAAAGTCATAGTATAGTATGTCAAAAATAGTCATAGTATAGTATATCGACAAAAGTGATAAAAAAAGTCATAGTATATAGTATGTCGACAAAAGTGATAAAAACGTCATAGTATAGTATGTCGAAAAAGTTATAAAAACGTTATAGTATAGTATGTCAAAAATAGTCATAGTATAGTATGTCGACAAAAGTGATAAAAAAGTCATAGTATAGTATGTCGAAAAAGTGATAAAAACGTCATAGTATAGTATGTCAAAAAAAGTGATACAAACGTCATAGTATAGTATGTCAAAAATAGTCATAGTATAGTATGTCGACAAAAGTGATAAAAAAGTCATAGTATAGTATGTCGAAAAAGTGATAAAAAAGTCATAGTATAGTATGTTGAAAAAGTGATAAAAAAGTCATAGTATAGTATGTGAAAAATAGTCATAGTATAGTATATCGACAAAAGTGATAAAAAAAAGTCATAGAATAGTATGTCGATAAAGTGATAAAAAAGTCTAGTATAGTATGTCGAAAAGTGATAAAAACGTCACAGTAAGTATGTAAAAATAGTCATAGTATAGCATGTCGAAAAAAGTCATGAAAAAGTCATAGTATAGTATGTCGAAAAAGTGATAAAAACGTCATAGTACAGTATGTTGAAAAAGTGATGAAAATGTCATAGTATAGCATGTCGAAAAAGTGATAAAAAAGTCATAATATAGTATGTCGAAAAAAGTGATAAAAAGTCATAGTATAGTATGTCGAAAAAAGTGTTAAAATTGTCAAAGTATAGAATGTCGAAAAAGTGATAAAAACGTCATAATATAGTATGTCGAAAAATTTATAAAAAAGTCATAGTATAGTATGTCAAAAAAAGTCATAGTATAGTATATCGACAAAAGTGATAAAAAAGTCATAGTATAGTATGTCGAAAAAGTGATAAAAAAAGTCTAGTATAGTATGTCGAAAAAGTGATAAAAACGTCACAGTATAGTATGTAAAAATAGTCATAGTATAGCATGTCGAAAAAAGTCATGAAAAAGTCATAGTATAGTATGTCGAAAAAGTGATAAAAACGTCATAGTACAGTATGTTGAAAAAGTGATGAAAATGTCATAGTATAGCATGTCGAAAAAGTGATAAAAACGTCATAGTATAGTATGTCGAAAAAAGTGATAAAAAGTCATAGTATAGTATGTCAAAAAAGTGATAAAAAAGTCATAGTATAGTATGTCGAAAACAGTGAAAAAAAAGTCATAGTATAGTATGTCGAAAAAAGTGGTAAAAATGTCATAGTATAGCATGTCAAAAATAGTCATAGTATAGTATGTCGAAAAAAGTGATAAAAAAGTCATAGTATAGTATGTCGAAAATAGTGATAAAAAAACTCATAGTATAGTATGTCGAAAAGAGTGATAAAAACGTCATAGTATAGTATGTCAAAAATAGTCATAGTATAGCATGTCGAAAAAAGTGATAAAAAGTGATAGTAGAGTATGTTGAACAAAGTAATAAAAAAGTCATAGCATAGCATGTCAAAAAAAGTCATAGTATAGCATGTCGAAATAAGTATTAAAAAAGTATAGTATAGTATGTCAAAAAAGGCATAGTATAGTGTGACTTTCCAAAAGACATTTGACTAAAGATAAATACTCTAGATGGGAATCAAATGACAACCTAAGGATCTCAACCTGAATCAAACACTGAGTATCAATAAGGCATGGTATGTCAAAAAACATAATAGTAAGGTATGTTGAAAAAAGTGATAAAAACAGCATAAATAGTATGTAAAAATAGTCACACTATAATATGTCGAAAAAAGTGATAAAAAGTCACAGTATAGTATGTCGAAAAGTGATGAAAACCTCATAGTATAGTAGGTCGAAAAAGTGATAAAAACGTCATAGTATAGTATGCCGAAAAGTGATAAAAACAGTCATAGTATAGTATGTCGAAAAAAGTGATAAAAAAGTCATAGTATAGTATGTCGAAAAAGTTATAAAAAGTCATAGTATAGCATGTCGAAAAAGTTATAAAAAAGTCATAGTATAGTATGTCGAAAAAAGTCATGAAAAAGTCATAGTATGGTATGTCGAAAAAGTGATAAAAACGTCATAGTATAATATGTAAAAAATAGTCATAGTATAGTATGTAAAAATAGTCATAGTGTAGCATGTCAAAAAAGTCATAGTATAGTATGTCAAAAATAGTCATAGTATAGTATGTCGAAAAAGTAATAAAAGCGTATAGTATAGTATGTCAAAAATAGTCATAGTATAGCATGTTGATAAAAGTGATAAAAAAGTCATAGTATAGTATATCGAAAAAGTGATGAAAACGTCATAGTATAGAATGTTGAAAAAGTGATAAAAAAGTCATAGTATAGTAAGTCGAAAAAGTGATAAAAAAGTCATAGTATAGTATGTCGAAAAAGTGATAAAAAAAGTCATAGTATAGAATGTTGAAAAAGTGATAAAAACGTCATAGTATAGTATGTCAAAAAAGTATAGCATGCGAAAAAGTCATAGTATAGTATGTCAAAAAAGTGATAAAAACGTCATAGTATAGTATGTCGAAAAAAGTGATGAAAACGTCATAGTATAGTATGTCGAAAAAGTGATAAAAAAGTCATAGTATAGTATGTCGAAAAAGTGATAAAAAGTCATAGTATAGTATGTCAAAAAAGCAAAGTATGCAGTAAAAAAGTCATAGTATAGTATGTCGAAAAAGTGATAAAAACGTCATAGTATAGTATGTCAAAAATAGCAATAGTATAGTATGTCGACAAAAGTGATAAAAAAAAGTCATAGTATAGTATGTCGAAAAAGTGATAAAAACGTCATAGTATAGTATGTCAAAAAAAGTGATATAAACGTCATAGTATAGTATGTCGAAAAAGTGATAAAAACGTCATAGTATAGTATGTGAAAAATAGTCATAGTATAGTATATCGACAAAAGTGATAAAAAAAAAGTCATAGAATAGTATGTCGATAAAGTGATAAAAAAAAGTCCTAGTATAGTATGTCGAAAAAGTGATAAAAACGTCACAGTATAGTATGTAAAAATAGTCATAGTATAGCATGTCGAAAAAAGTCATGAAAAAGTCATAGTATAGTATGTCGAAAAAGTGATAAAAACGTCATAGTACAGTATGTTGAAAAAGTGATGAAAATGTCATAGTATAGCATGTCGAAAAAGTGATAAGAACGTCATAGTATAGTATGTCGACAACAGTGATAAGAAAGTCATAGTATAGTATGTCGAAAAAGTGATAAAAACATCATAGTATAGTATGTCGGAAAAAGTGATACAAAAGTCATAGTATAGCATGTCAAAAATAGTCATAGTATAGTATATCGACAAAAGTGATAAAAAAGTCATAGTATATAGTATGTCGAAAAAGTGATTAAAAAAACTCATAGTATAGTATGTCGAAAGAGTGATAAAAACGTCATAGTATAGTATGTCAAAAATAGTCGTAGTATAGCATGTCAAAAAAAAGTGATAAAAAGTGATAGTAGAGTATGTTGAACAAAGTAATAAAAAAGTCATAGCATAGCATGTCAAAAAAAGTCATAGTATAGCATGTCGAAATAAGTATTAAAAAAGTAATAGTATAGTATGTCAAAAAAAAGGCATAGTATAGTGTGACTTTCCAAAAGACATTTGACTAAAAATAAATATCTCTAGATGGGAATCAAACTGACAACCTAAGGATCTTCAACCTGACATCTAACACACTGAGCTATCAATTAGGCATGGTATGTCAAAAAACAATAATAGTAAGGTATGTTGAAAAAAGTGATAAAAACAGCATAAATAGTATGTAAAAAATAGTCACACTATAATATGTCGAAAAAAGTGATAAAAAAGTCACAGTATAGTATGTCGATAAAGTGATGAAAACCTCATAGTATAGTATGTCGAAAAAGTGATAAAAACGTCATAGTATAGTATGCCGAAAAGTGATAAAAACGTCATAGTATAGTATGTCGAAAAAAGTGATAAAAAAGTCATAGTATAGTATGTCGAAAAAGTTATAAAAAAGTCATAGTATAGCATGTCGAAAAAGTTATAAAAAAGTCATAGTATGTATGTCGAAAAAAGTCATGAAAAAGTCATAGTATGGTATGTCGAAAAAGTGATAAAAACGTCATAGTATAGTATGTAAAAAATAGTCATAGTATAGTATGTAAAAAATAGTCATAGTGTAGCATGTCAAAAAAAGTCATAGTATAGTATGTAAAAGATAGTCATAGTATAGTATGTTGAAAAATGTGATTAAAAGCGTTATAGTATAGTATGTCAAAAATAGTCATAGTATAGCATGTTGATAAAAGTGATAAAAAAAGTCATAGTATAGTATATCGAAAAAGTGATAAAAACGTCATAGTATAGTATGTCAAAAATAGTCATAGTATAGCATGTTGAAAAAAGTGATAAAATAGTTATAGTATAGCATGTCGAAAAAAGTCATGAAAAAGTCATAGTATAGTATGTCGGAAAAAGTGATAAAAACGTCACAGTATAGCATGTCGAAAAATGTGATAAAAAAGTCATAGTATAGTATGTCGATAAAGGGATGAAAACGTCATAGTATAGTATGTCGAAAAAGTGATAAAAATGTCATAGTATTTTATGCCGAAAAAGTGATGAAAATGTCATAGTATAGCATGTCGAAAAAAGTTATAAAAAAGTAATAGTATAGTATGTCGAAAAAAGTGATAAAAACGTCATAGTATAGTATGTCAAAAATAGTCATAGTTTAGCATGTCGACAAAAGTGATAAAAAAAGTCATAGTATAGTATATCGAAAAAGTGATAAATAAGTCATAGTATAGCATATCGAAAAAAGTGATAAAAAAGTCATAGTATAGTATGTCGAAAAAGTGATAAAAAGTCATAGTATAGTATGTCGAAAAAGTTATAAAAACGTCATAGCATAGTATGTCGAAAAAGTTATAAAAAAGTCATAGTATAGTATGTCGAAAAAGTTATAAAAAAGTCATAGTATAGTATGTCGAAAAAGTTATAAAAACGTCATAGTATGTCGAAAAAGTTATAAAATAGTCATAGTATAGCATGTCGAAAAAGTGATAAAAACGTCATAGTATAGTATGTCGAAAAAAGTGATACAAACGTCATAGTATAGTATGTCGAAAAAGTGATAAAAAAGTCATAGTATAGTATGTCGAAAAAGTGATAAAAAAGTCATAGTATAGTATGTCGAAAAAGTTATAAAAACGTCATAGTATAGCATGTCGAAAAAGTGATAAAAACGTCATAGTATAGTATGTCGAAAAAGTGATAAAAACATCATAGTATAGTATGTCGATAAAGTGATGAAAACGTCATAGTATAGTATGTCAAAAAAGTTATAAAAAAGTCATATTATAGTATCAAAAAAATAGTCATAGTATAGCATGTCGAAAAAGTGATAAAAACGTCATAGTACAGTATGTTGAAAAAGTGATGAAAATGTCATAGTATAGCATGTCGAAAAAGTGATATGAACGTCATAATATAGTATGTAAAAAATAGTCATAGTATAGCATGTCGAAAAAAGTCATAAAATAGTCATAGTATAGCATGTCGACAAAAGTGATACAAAAAGTCATAGTATAGTATGTCGAAAAATGTGATAAAAGCGTTATAGTATAGTATGTCGAAAAAGTGATAAAAAAGTCATAGTATAGTATGCCGACAAAAGTGATAAAAACGTCATAGTATAGTATGTCGAAAAAGTTATAAAAACGTTATAGTATAGTATGTCAAAAATAGTCATAGTATAGTATGTCGACAAAAGTGATAAAAAAGTCATAGTATAGTATGTCGAAAAGTGATAAAAACGTCATAGTATAGTATGTCAAAAAAAGTGATACAAACGTCATAGTATAGTATGTCAAAAATAGTCATAGTATAGTATATCGACAAAAGTGATAAAAAAAGTCATAGTATATAGTATGTCGAAAAAGTGATTAAAAAAAGTCATCGTATAGTATGTTGAAAAAGTGATAAAAACGTCATAGTATAGTATGTAAAAAATAGTCATAGTATAGTATATTGACAAAAGTGATAAAAAAAGTCATAGTATGTCGAAAAAGTGATTAATAAAAGTCATAGTATTAGTATAGTGCAACTTTCCTTTAGAAAGATAAAACATAATTTTATCACTTTTTTCGAAAGTTGTAAGAAGATCTTCTCCCTCCTCTGCACTGTAGCTGTGACATCACCCCCACTGAGCAGCTCTTAAAATGCAGAAAAGACCCAAAGAAGCATTACACTTATACAGTGATAATGCAAAAACTGTAAAAAATATAATTTTCTAATAGCTGATGGTCTTGTGAATAGAATGACATTTGTAGGCGAAAGTATGTGGTAGGAGTAGCATTTTGAAGTGGAAGAAGCCTGAAAAGTATTTGAAGGATGCTCCATCGACTTTCAATGTAAGAAGAAAAAAAGTATAAATGGTAGAAGCACGTTGAATACAAGCAGAAATTCCCTTAAAGAGCTGAATATTTTGATATTTGAATGGTTTTGTAGCTGAAAGTATGCAGAAGTAGTAGGCTACCGAAAGTCATACGGAAGAATCCGATAACAATACTGTGAATGCTGGTTATATATTGATAGAGTCTAGGAAGTGAAGGGATGAAAGAGGAGCCTGAAGATCTGGATGGAAGATCTTCTGCTGATGGAGGAATCCTGGGTGCTGGGAATAATAAGAACTGGAGGTAAATGGGGTGGAGATAGATAGATGCATAGCTTTTTATTGTCATCCAACTGTACATACAGAGGGCACATATTAACGAAATTTCGTTCCACTGGCTCATAAATACTGCTTTAACTAAAAACAAAAAGTTAAAAAAAATAAAATAAATGAATACAAATGCTACAGTGTTATTTTAACATTTAAATATGACATTACAAAAAATAAAAAAAGGAGTTTGCAAGCAGCATTAATATTATTATTGCACATATTGAATGGCAGCATACACAGCTTTCCACGTAAGGTTTTTTTTTTAACCTTTATTTATTCAGGGAAGGTTCACTGAGAGGAAGTCTCTCTTTTTGCAGGAATGCCCTGATCACACTCACACAGTTCCACATTCATACCTGGAAGCCGCCCAGTACAACCACAGTCTGATCTGCTGGCCACTGAGCAGCTCCACTGACAGCCATTTTTGGGTTAGGGCCTAGCTCAAGGGCAGCTCACTGGTGGTTATGAGGGAGGGACAAGCGCTGTTCTTTCACTTTCCCCACCCAGATTCTGTCGGTCTGGGGATTGAACCGACAACCTCCCGGTCACAAGCTTGATTCTCGAACCTTTAGGTCATAACTGTCACGTAAGGGTATTGCACGAGGAGGGTTGCATCGATTTTTCCTAAAATGACAACGGTCAACAGCAGAAAGGAGAACTGATTTAAAGGCCCTGAACACCCATACAGGTGTTTTCAGTTAATCTTGTGGATTTGACCTTTTCCTAGGACTGTGTGGGTATGTTTAGACTGATTGATCTTCCTGAGTCTCCTTTTAGCTTTGTTGCACCTCATAGGGCAGGACAATTGACAGTTTTATCATTCTTATTGGTAGAAAAGATTTGTGACCTAATAGATTCCCATCTAAGCTCCAGCCCACAGAGATTGTAACTAAATCTGGTTGGTACAACTGAAAGAGTGAACACCCAGAGTCAGCTGATTAGGTTGGGGGAGAGAGAGAGAGAGAGAGAGAGAGAGAGAAAATGTGAAGCACAGAAGTTTTCCTAAATTAAATTACGCTAAGCTACATTTTCACAATACGCTGTACGACTATGGCAGAGGCTCAGTCTATAGGGAATTAGGTCCATCTGTGTATGTATAGGTCATGAGCATGTGTGTGTATTTCAGGTCTGTGTGTAATGTGTGTTCTAACAACAGAGTGAAAAAAATAAATAATTGTAATTTCCCTTGTGGGATTAATAAGTATAAATTAAATATAAATATATAAATATATAAATATAAATTAGGATTTCCACTACTTCCACTGAGTCAGCCCTTCAAAGTTGATATTTTTGGTATGGCCTCTGACTAGTCTTACTGCTGACCCTATGTTGTCCTGGTGATGTTCTTTTCTTTAGTTGATTTTTGCTTTTGTTGTCAACTTAAATAAAACCTTTCCTATGTAGCCGAACAAGACCTTTATACCTCAACTGAAACTTATGTTGGCTGATTCATTGCCATGCAGGTTCTGAGCACAGGGGGTAATGACACAAGTTGCTCATTTAAATGCTGTAGACTTAGCGGTCTGATACCACTCTTCAGCCTTTTGTCTCTGAAATCAGTCAGTTTAAACGCTAGTGTTTCAGGCTCTCTGTTTTGCTCTCGTCTCTGACGCAAAAAAAACTACTCCCTACAGGAAACAGAAGAGAGGAGTCTTAGAGACCACTCGCATGAATTGCTGCCCTTCTTGCTCACTCAAGCTTCATTTTACACAATCGGTGCAGAGAAGGCCAAGTCTGATGGTTCATAGTGGAAAGAAAAAGTAGACTTTCATAGTGACATATTCACACTGTCTTTAAAATGCTTATAATATTGCCAAGCAAATGTATTAGTTTAGTAGTTATTATTTTCATACTTACTATACTTCCTCATCTTCTCTGTCTAGTCTGCCTAATCTTGGTGTGATTTTTAACCAATCAATGAGTTTTGACATGCCCACATTAGCATGTTGACTCGATCTTATTGCTTCCACCTAAGAATCACAAGAATGTAGTGTATTGTGTCAATAAATGAAATGGAAATGCTAATACATGCTTTTATCTCATCACATTTGGACTAGTGTAATTCTCCTTTTACCTGCCTTAATAAATCTTTACACCATTTACAAACTGTCCAAAATGCTGCATACATTCTAAGTGCTCTGTGGGACTGTACATAGGCATGGCGGTACAATAAAATTGTCCATAGACCTGAAATCATTAGTAAAATAGCAGACCCACTTTCTTTGGATTATGACTAACATGTAAGAATCCAGGCTACTCGGTACATGGTTAGAATAATCATCATCTGGATCAACAGAAGTACATTTCCAGGAAAAAGCCTGATTCGAGATCCCTCACGTACTGCTCTCTGTGTGTTGCTGTTCTCAAACTTTGTTTGCCTCGGGGAAACAACAACAAACTTCGAGCTAGCAAGCTACACGCTGAAAATGGCAAGTTTTGAAGAAAATTTGGATCGTGCAACAAGGTAGGCCTGCCTGGCTCTTTCGGTGAATGATTGTTAAGAATTACAAAGAATATGTTTACGGCATTTACTCTCTAACTGGGACGTTTCGGGAATGATTAGCAGGGATTTGATATGGACGAAGTACACATGGCGATACACTGGTTAGAGCAAATGCTGTTAACCAATGTAATTTAAATAGCTCACGTTACTGTATTGTGTGAACAGTTACCTTCATTTAATATTTTATGTGCCGTTTTCTTTTGCGGGCTGCAAATGTTCCACCAAAACAAGTTCCTTCCCGAGACCATTTTGCAGAGCCACCATTGCTGTGTCTGGAGCTTAGCGCCGTCCAAGACGAACAACCCAGAGCAATAAATAAAAAATGTATCATTTATCACACATAATGAGAAATAGCACTGTCCTAATATTCCTGATTAATTCAATGAAAAAATAATTATGCATGATGCCTGTACGAGGTACATGTGCATGAATGCTGCTTTAAGTGCATAAATTAGAAGCTGTGAGACACAAAGAGAGACCCGGAATCTTTTATTACATACAGTATCCCATCAAGTACATCACCAGGCAATATGTATTGTTCAGTTTGGAATGGTTTGCATAGGTACAGTATAAAGCTTTTATTGGTATAGCTCCTGACATTTAAAAGGATTCAGTATTTACATGAAAAATTGCATATAACACTGAATAATGGCTACAACAAGGGCAGTGTTGAAGGCTATTCTAGATTGGTGCTGGTTTTGTATAGGAAAAAATGGAATTTAATGTTTCTCTGAACACAACTGTCAACTCTTATTAATGTATTCGTTCTGCTTTGATGGACATAATAAAAAAATCACTAATCCAAGATGATTTTTTATGAGAGTTAATAAGAAAATTAATTGAGAACTTGTGGCAGTGATGAACTAGTGAAAAAACATATTTCAGTCTTTGCTAATATCTTCACATGTCAAGAGTAGCACAGTGTTGGCAAAGTAATGCATCTGGAGAGGAACACAAATAACACAAGGAATGTTATTTACATTACAGAGGTCATTAAAGCCGTGGTAGGTAGCTTTTGGCATCACTGGGCAGAAGTTCCATAATATTCTTCAGCATTATTGTAATTCAAGTGGTCTGAGAGAAAACTAGACTTCTGCACCTCCTCCTTGGCTCAAGAGTGGTATCAATCTTCTCATTAAACTCAAAGCAAAAAAATAAGGTAATTAGTCCTTTAAAACTGTACTAGATTAGATTTCTACTGTGTGTACAAAAAAAACACGCCCACCACCACCAACTAAATCATGAAAAAGATCTGCAACAGAGAAATAGGAACCTATCTACCTTAACTAAGGTGCTATATACAAAGCCTACTTTTCAAATGCATTTCTATTCCTGTTATTGTCACTGGACACAACGCACAATACAGTAGCAGTGCCCTGCACCTGACACACCAAAATGGAATGAAGTCATAATAATGTTAACATAACATTACACCTGTGTTTACCAAGTCTGCTGTGAAAAAGTGATATTACATCAAAGCTGCACGGTGTAGATTTAAAAAAAAAAAAGATGAGATGATATGACATACTGTGATTCAACGCTTTAGCTAGCTACATAAACATGAACTTTAATGAGCTGCAGCCGTGAGCTAATGGTTAGCAGAAGGCTAAATTACTAGCTAGCTCGTCACTGGCGTGTCCTCGTTCGGATGGCAGCACTAGGCGGTGCCAATGGTTCGGCCTCCTGGTCCTTGTAGCAGGCTAATACTGAACAAGGAGATGCCGGAGGCTGTGTGAAAGGAAACCAGACTGAGCCCTTATTCGAGCTAGGCTAAAGGCTAATCCTTGCGGACCAGCTCACCCAAATGTGTTCACAGCAAATGTCCACTTACTGGACAACATTTTGACACAATGTCATTCCTTTTTGTACTATATATAGATTGTTTACCATAAAGTCTGTTGTTTATGAGTTAATTAGTTAAGCCTTCAAATTTGCTGCAGCCCTGAGCCTTTGGCTAATGTAAATGAACATGCACGTGCATCTGCATTGGGAGAACATCCAGTAGGTACGCTCTTTCTCTCTAAAATGACCTGTGATTGGCCAAACTGACCAGATTTCTTAAAGCCTAAATACAGAGAAAAGGGGGTGGGGGAAAAAGACAAAAAAAAAAACAGGAAGGCGAGTTGTTCTCCACACAGCATTCAGATAGCCCCCCGCTGAAAATTCAGACTGAGCAAAAGTGTTAATCGCTGTGTATATGAGACCACACCATGCCGTAAAGAATACAGAATTAAAGCGTGTTGTCAAAGTGCTTGAGCCCCGCTACAAGCTGCCTTCATATGTGTTTAACCCATTCTCATTCCCAACCCGTCAAATACGGATGCTTACCGTGCGTTCATGGACATCGGAAAAACGTTTTTCCGAGTAAAAACGTCATCATTCACGTCCCTTCCTGTCGGAATCAGAGGTGGGAAACTCGGGCCATATTTTGCTAACCGAGTTTCCCAGTTGGTGACGCGTTGTTGACAACTGACGTTTGATGTAGGCGACTTTGGTTCACTGAACATATTTCAATGACAATAAACTGTTTATTGTGGACAAACGCCTCTGCTGAGAAACATACACAGACATAACATGTTTCAAATTATTCATAAATAGGCCTATGTATAAATTAAAAAAAAACACATTATCTGTGTCCTTTCCTGTTCGTTGTCCTGCAGATAACACAAACACCTGACGATGTGCTGTTTGTATGCTCGCATAAGAAAACAGCAGCAAATTATTGTAGCCTCCATGTTTTCACCAGGTTTTCACACACCTGATGCTCTAGGCTACGCCCAACATTTGGTGGCAGTCATGCAACAAGTTGTTATGCCAAATGCCAATATAACAGAAGAAGGACACGCATCCCGACCATCCTAACTGTCGGTGTCTGCACATGCGCAAAATGTTCGCGCATGCGCGGTTGTACGAGGATTTACGACACTGCACGATCTGTTCCACGCTTCCGGTCGACAGCCAAGCTAACGTTAGTTTAGCTAACAGCTAATTCGGCTAACTGCTAGCTGAGACAGCATGTAATAACTTTAAAAGACCCTCAAAATAAAACTTGAAAATAAACGTTGACATATATAACAAACACCTAACATATATAACAGCTGTTACGTCAGTTCTACTTTACTTGTGCTCATTTAAAATACAATCACTCAATACTTGTCTTTATTGTTATTACTGTGAAGTCTTAATTTAGCTGTAGCCTGCTTTTCCCATTACGTTTGAGTTAACGTTATTTTAGACTGAATCTAGCTGTCAGCTAGCGGTTAGCCGAATTAGCTGTTAGCTAAACTAACGTTAGCTTCCCGGTGGAGGCTAGCCATAGGCTAGCGTGGAACAGATCGTGCAGGTCGTATGGATACGTAAAACAGTATTATCTTGCGCATGTGCAGAACGGATCGTGCAGGCAGAACGGATCGTGTACCGACACTAACCATGTGAACACTGGTAGTCGGAAAAACAACGTAATCACGGGGCGGTCCCTGTTATTCCGAGGTGGCATGAACGCGCCATTAGTCAGGATGCTTTGGCGTCACGGTCTGGTGCATTCGAACCAGTCCATCTGCCCTGTATAAACGAGCGCAAGCTACAGATCAGAAATAGTCAACAGCAGTGTTAATTTCGTTGACGAAGACTATGACGAAAAATATTCGTCAACAAACCTTTTTCACGGACGAAAACTAAATAAAAAGTCAGATATGATGACGAAGACTGTGATGAAATATAACAGACACTTTAGTCAACAAATAAAAATGAGACGAAAATGTTAGGGAGGGACGAATGGAGAAGAGATCCAATCAGAACCACTCTTTTTTGTGGGACAAGTTGGGAAGAAATCCAATCAGAGCGAATCTTTGAGGGTAGGTTGATTTATGCGGAAGCAGCAGAGCCATTTTAAAAAGCCGCGGCAAATGCAGGCGCAACAGCTAAACAAACAGCTAAACAAACGCAGCAGCAGTTACACAGGAGGACGAGTTTGCAGAACTTTGCACAGTTTACGTTTCGAGGACGTTTTCACAACAGTAAGGTTGTTTACATTATACTTAGTTGTGTTTAGTTGCAGTCTTAGTTACACAGCTTTGGCTGATTTCAGTTGACTTCGCTCGTCAGCAACACGCTAACGTTTTGCAGTGCACCCGGTCCGAGGGCAATGACATGTCTCATGAACAACAGAAATGTCAGAGCTAGGTCTAGGACCAACCGTTAAATCTGTGTCTGTATTGCATATTCAAACCTTAATACCATTCCATAACAGACTGATGGATACTTCCAATGACCGGAAATTCTGGAGAAACATTTAGTCAACTAAGTCCACTGTAGTTTTAGTCGACTAAAATCTGCTAATATTTGGTCTACTAAAACTAGACTAAGACTAAAACACTTCAGACTAGACTAAGACTAAAACTCTTATATTTAGTCGACTAAAACTAGACTAAGACTAAAAGATTTCAGATGACTAAAATAAGACAAAAACTAAATGGTGTGTTATTCAAAAGACTAAGACTAAATCAGAATTTGCGGTCAAAATTTTCACTGGTCAACAGGAGAGTCTAAAGCTGCCTACACATGATCTGTGGTAAAACCGCGCACAGCGAAGCACATAGGAAAACAATGTAACGGGCTTATGAAGTGGCTTTATGTTGAATCATTACAATATGCCAGTATTTGAGTGCATTACCACTTACACTTAGAATTATGGCAAATGAGTTAACATTAAATGTTTAAAATCAATGTAAATGTAGAGTAAATGCAAAACTAATATATATGTTTTTCATTTACATCCCTAATGCTAGTTGAGTCTAACAAAACTAAAAGATAATGGCAGTAAATGAATCTGTTTATTTTAATTATGGCTTATTACATATGTCAAGTAGTCACAGCGGGAGAAACAAAAATCATGTATAGAAATAAAAAAATGTTGATGCAACAAGATGCACAGATAATCGTTTTATCATCGCATCATAGCCCTCTGAATCAAATCAAATCGTTAGGTGCCTAGAGATTCCCACCCCTAACTCTCATGTCCAGTGATATCAATGTTCTCAATGTTGTTGATTCTCAACAAGAAAGAAAATGAGAAGGTTTCTCAGAATATCAAACTATTATCATAACCATGTGGTCCAAAATTCATGTAGCGTCCACATTCATGAGATGAGCATAAAACCAAATCAAAAATGGAACACTTGCAGCTGCAGTGTGAACGTATGAACGTTTGTATCCACACTGGAGGTGGATTAATGGCAACCCTGTTGGTAAGTCTGTCTGTGGTTCTGTTTGTCTGTCTTTGTGGTAGGACGGGAATCCTCAGCCAAACCGGGAGCAGGAAACGCCGGGGCGGGAGTTGTTTATTCATGCTTGCGGCGCTGACTCCTCTCCTGATAGATCTGCTCAGTGAATGGTCTGTAAATACAGCAGAACAAACATATCATGGGACAATAAATCAGAGAATTGAAACGCCGTACCACTCTGTGCCAGGGACCGCATGTTCGATGAACCACGAAGAAGCTTAAATGTATATGTGTCAATGATAGAAAGATGCCTTGTGTGTCCACATGTGCACTCTGTTGCACATGAATGCACACAGTTTGTGAAATAACATCCCTAATAGGTGAGAAGCAAATTGACAGGAGCTCTTGAACAAGCCAGGGATTAGAGCTGTTGTCAGGGGGCCCACATTTCTTTAGCGCTCTATTGACAGCAAAACTGTGTGCAGGAGATTGAAGGATGTAGGCTAGTAGGATGTAGGAATATTGTATCATGACTGTACTGTGAAGCCTGTAGTATCTTTTTTTTTATTTTCTATCTTTTTAATCACTTCTTAAACACACCCTTATAACTTTTAAAAGCAGTTTATGAACCATTGTCGCTGGAGAGCTAACTGCTAACACGTTAAGTAGGGGCATGCTTCCACTAGTCAGTCACAGTCAGGGGTTGATGCAAAGACTGTATAAGTGAAGCCAAAAAATCTGCATCGCCCCCTGATGGCTGGCTGCAGCCACCAGTCTATGGTCACAGTAGCTGCCCAAACTTCTTTGTGTTTTCTCTGCACTACAACGTTTGACATTTTTTTAGGGCTGTCCTCGACTAAAGAAATTCTTAGTCGACTAACACTTACATGATTTTGTCAATTAATCGATTAGTAGATGTAATGGACAGAGCTGTGCTCTTTGAGAGGTGGTTAAGACTAGAAAAGCACAATATAAATGTAGTTAATTAACCATCTGTAAAACTGACTTTCTCCACAATTAATCCTGCAGAAGCACCACTTTAAATCTTGTGTTTACCAGAAATGTGCTCATAAGTTTCTTGGAAATGAGTAATTAAGCATGAATAAGCATAAAAAATGACTCATCAACTAAAGAAATCTTAGTCGACTAAGACCAAAACGACTGATTAGTCGACTAATCGACTAAGAGGTGGCAGCCCTACATTTTTTTTCTCAGGATTGGACATTATTTCGTTCAATAGAGTTTAATTAAAATGGAAAAAAGCTCTCAGAGCTAATGAGCATGCTAGTCAGCTACACCCTTTCTATGTTTAATACAGTACCAACATCCAACATTGTAACCAGAGCTGGGCGATATGGAGAAGATCAAATACCCAATATTTTTGACCAAATACATCAATATCGATATTGCGGCGATATTGTAGGGTTGACTATTGATGCTTTGACAAAATATAGTTTTTCTTAAGGAAAAGCACAATAGGACCCCTTTAACTAAATGCTTTTTTATTGACAAATGTGAACAGGGCCTAAACAAAGAAAGACTTACCCCTCAAATCGTATCGCCACCTTGTAAGACACGGCTACTATGGCAGTCAGGACGAGACCAACCGGACTAGCACCGCTGGAGACGGAGAGGGAGAGAAGAAAGAGCGAGACAGATGGGTTAGGTAACATATTGTGTGTACAACACGTATGTGCTATGCAGCGAAGTACATTTTGAGGCCTGTTAATATGGCTTAAACTTATGTGAAGTGTGTAATGATAGGGAGCAAGAGAGGTAGAGTAGTACATAAAGAGAGCAACAGAGTAAATAATAAAGTAAAAAAGACCCTTGAAAAAGTTTTTTACCCTGTAGTTCATCCTGGTGGAGAAAAAAAAACACACAACACAATGACCTACATATACTGTACCTGATCAGAAAATGGCACAGTGACAGATTTAAATTACATCAAAAATCACGTAGACATAATTTTATCCAGCGGAACACATAATGGTGGTAATGCAGTGGGCATAATTAACTACAAAAGCTGTGATTGCTGGCCTAAAGGCCGGATCGTGTGGATCAGAAGTGTGAGTAACAAAAGGCTATTATCTCTAATCACTGTAGACACCAACAGCACTGCATGTTCTATACACTATGTGTGGTGTATAGAATACCACATATGTAACCTTAAACATGGCACATTAATGATATCATTCTTTACCAAACCACATATTGAAGCTGACCATTGTGAACCTGTGATTAAGAAAAAGAAAGAAGCATAATCCTGACAATCAGGCTGGCTAAATGTGAATGGCTGATGAGGCTTATGAAACTGTCGACCATGACTTACTCAAGCAAGCAGTAATGGAGGCACCAGGATACAGATAACAAAAAGTCCAGTTAAATTTATGCTTTTCTGAACTTTTTAAGGCTAGAAAAATATATAAAATCAATCAAATATATAGAGTAGAAATATATAAAGGAGAATATAAGAACACATAGAAATAGGAAATAAAATAGATTAAGAAACATGTAAACATATGTATATTCTACTAAAATATGTAGGCAAAGGCATCATCACAAGGAATATTAAAGGTATCGACATAACTATGACATGACACTGTCATGAATTGTCATAAACGTTATAAACAAGTCATAAACATTTATGACTTCTGTCATTAAGTGTCATTCGGTTTTTGTCATGACAAGTTGACATTGTTTGGGTTGTTGTGATTGTCGTGACAACTTGACATTACATTTCTTTCGAGTGTCCTTGTTAAGACAACTTGACATTAAACAGGATGACATTATGTCAAGTTGTCATGACATGATTTTTTTACTAACCCTAAGTATTTTTGTTGCCAAAACTTAACTTGTTCCGTCTCACATTTACTACATGTTAAAAACTGCGTGTTACGTTAAATAGAACGGTCACATGATTACAGTCACACCATTAAAGGGGAACTATGCAGTTTTGTTTTGCTTAATTTACCTTAACTGAACAGCTTCGGAGTCATTGGAATGGTTATATGACTTTTTTTTGGGTTGAATGGTGGTCGTCTCGCTTCCCCCTAGCGCCTGTGAGCGGAAAAACCACCTTTGCAACTTTGGGCCGGCGAGCTGCCGGCCTCGGCGTCAGGAAGTATCGCGTGATATCAGGTCTCGCGATGTAACGAATTGCTTCACGACAGTGCACACATACTACACTATCGTCATGGCTGAGCCGGCAAAAAATAAGCAGAAAGCTAGGAAAGCATTGTCGGAGGAACAGAGAAAGAGGAAACGGCAGACTGACCAAGCAAGGAGTCAGACACGAGTAAACATCGGACCTGCGTCTCAGAATGGCGAGAACTGAGACAAACAGAAGCCTGCTAATCCGATGCTGACCTGGCGTTCTTGCTGTCGCACTTGTAAGTATTTGATCAGAAACTTTATCTGCCACAGAGTTTCTTGTAAGCTTGATGTTGGCAAACGCAAGTTGCTTCAGCTCCGACAGGCCATTGTAGGAAAAAAGAATAATGTTATGGACCCGGGAGAGAAGGGTAATAAAAAAAACCTCAGTGGACATGGCTCCGTGTGTTCGCCACTTCTTTGAAAACAAATGCACATGTCCAGAGGGAGAAGATGGGAGGGGGGAGAGTCGCCAACGAGTTTTTACGACAGCGTTGCCAAATATCTATTCCGAAGCTGTAGGGGGAGCTCTATAGAGAAACCTGCGAGCAAAAAGCGAGAAAACAGCGAAGAAATTGCCAAAACTGCATAGCGCCCCTTTAAACCGCCGCTGTACGGCAGTAAATAAACAGTAGTATTTGTTGTTTTGGGAGTCTTTGGAAATCAACTTATAATGCCGTTTAGGTATTTTATATTGATATCATATAAATACTTTATGTTCACAGTTGGAATACAGGCAATATTTTGCTTTTCTCCCTGCATAACCATAAACCAGGTCAGGACATGGGAAGTGATGAAAGGTTTGACACAACCTGTGGTTTCCAAAAATTACTTCTTTCAATTATTTTAACTGCCTTTGACCTTTTTGAAGATCACGGGAGCCAAAGAAAATGGGACTGCACCATGGGCACACACTGGGAGCTTTCTGTTCAGAGATTTAAAAGCGGAGGTCAGTACTTTTTCTCAAAATTTCTTACTTTCAGCTCGAGAAAGAAGTGCTTGATTTTTGTTTCTGACACCAAATCTGACATTTACCATTTGTATTTGTGATCTTTGAAACATTATCATGGATTTCATATTTGGCCAGCTTTTACATTTCACCCCTAAAAGACAGATGATGAATGTCCCTTTAACACAACTATTGTGTACTTTCCCATAGGTTACTGTGCTGGAACAACTAATGTGACTCCAAACTGCGAACAGATAGTTGATATCTTGAACAATGATGTCCTAGGTCATGTGACAACATGCCATTTTAAGCCCTTTAAAAGTAGGGAACCTTTTGACACTCCTCCTAAAGGACTCAACACATCCTTCTCAAATTGGGTCAACAGCATGTAAAGACCTTCACAATGCCAAATTGCAAAGCTTCGTGTTTTCGTGGAATGGTGTTACCATTGCGAGGCAGGCAATTTGCATGTTTGCAGTCTTATTCATCACTTTAGGGATGTTCCATCCAACACATCTATTTCTTTAGATTCATGTACATTTAAGTTTTACGTACAGTAACGAACAAAATTGTTGAGTTTAAACATCTCTTCAGATTTCTGTCTCAGTTCAGTAACAATTGTGGTTACAATTGAGTCACGGTTTTCGTTATCTTTAAATCTGACACAAAACACTGGCTTCAGAGAGGCCCTCTGACACATCGATGAGTCAGTGGGCCTTGTGTGTTAGGCTCTATTTACCACTGACCCATATTTCAACTTGTCCTAATTACAAATTATAGCCAAAACTGGTCAGACTGTCAGCTTACTTGCTTGTGCCAAACTGGTACGTAATCCACATTTATCAAACAAACAAGAGCTAGAACTGAATGCCAGTTTTCTTTCTTCTTTTTGTATGTTGGCCTTTCAGTTTTTTTTTTTTCTCCCCACTGTTTCATGATTTGTTATATGATCATATGATCCCCAGAGAGAAGAGCTGTTGGTTTGGTGTAAGTTACTGAGCATCTGAATAAATGAAGGCTGATATAAGGATTATATTATTTTCCATTTTCTGCATCTGTCTAATTCGCACAGGCCTGAGTCTCAGTCTACATGCTGTTGTCTGAATATGCATCTTTGCACATGACTATGCATCATGTGTTTCCATATGTTCTGTCTGTATGAATCAGGCTGCAGATGCTCATATGCTGGCAGCGTGAAAATTAAGTACTTGGACAAGGACATTGAGCACATGTCCTTGTCCATGGGACAAAAAAAATAAAAATCAGTATTCATTTGCTCAATCACTCAGTTTATCATAAGACAGGGTAACAGTATGTGCTGATGCCCAATGTGCCAAAAGTTAGTGCCCTACTTGATTAAGAATGAATTTACGTATGCAAATTTACACCTTCACAGAAATTGCTACATAACAAATGGACAGTGTGACCTTCATTATATAGCCTGCAGGAATATGTATGTCAGATGCCCATGTTGTCGTGATGTTGTTTTCTTGTGGTTATATAGTGCTCAATCTTGGAGGAGTGCATGCCTGCTGATTCAGGGCATACATGTTCCTGCAAACACACAAGCATTTACAAATCCAGGTACAGGTAGGAGGTGATTTTCAACTCTACTTCACCGCTCACTGCTTCACTGTCCACAATCCATTCTCGTCGTCTTCTATCCACAGGTAATCCACAAACGGGTCCTCATCCAAAACAGTTTGGTACACAGGGGCGTAATCAGCCAGTCCAGGTCACACTAGTTAGTCACACAGTTTAGTTCAGTATTCTTCTCACTACTTTCCACCACTCTGTCTCACTCAGTTCCTTCTCCTCTGGTTCTCTCTGTTCCCAGTTTAAAACCGGCTTCCCTTTTCCCTCCAAAACCGAATCACTCAATTGATCCCAGCCTCTCCTTGTTGAAAGAGGAAGTCCATATAAGGCTCGGGGGTGGAGCCAATGGGCCGTAAGATACCTTCCAGGGGAGTCCCTGACCTGTCCCTTCAATCTACCATTTGTCATTCTGCAAGATCTCCAGTCTTTACATATTACCACAGTCTTTAATGTTAGATGTGAAATGGTTGTCTTTAGATGTGAGATGGTGTCAGACTATAGTCTTAAAGTCTGTTCAGTGTCTTCTATGGTATGCATTACATGCAGAGCGTGCTGTGATTCACTGTTGCCTGTGCTGATAATGATAATTGATCTGCCCTCCGGCAAAGGCGATGCAATCAATAGAGAACCAAAACACACACAGCAATCAGTGTGATGATCACTCAGTGTGTGTGATCTGTGTTAATGAGAGCAATTAAACACTGACCTATTTTTAAGAAAAGGGAGAAGTAAAACTAACCTTGTATCCTATCATACACAAAACACGTCCACAGGACAGATGCATCCGTCATCTTTTCTCATTTCATCACTTTAACCTATCCCTCAGTCCCTTCAGAAACCATTGCTGTCTCATTTGCCCTTTGGTGTACTGAATGAAAATAAGATGTGATTGAAAAATAGAAAACGTTAACCGAAATGTAGAAAAGTGGTGAGGAAAATACCAGCATGATGGAAACCTACCAAATATGTATAACACTGTCCTTTTTCTAGTATTTGTGAGATTTTATTGGCAAATCAGTTAATTTACAAAATGTACTGTATTCAAGCACAGTTTTAAGGTGCTTGTACTTTACAGTACTTTAGTAGTAGTGGTATTTATTTAGATGGATTAATCGTTGCAGCCCTAAAATAATGCGCTTTTTATTCCACTATATTTATTTGACACCTGAGTTACTTTGCAGTTTGCAGTTTTACATACAAAACATATACACACATACTCTTATATTCATTGTTATAGATGACACTATCGAAGTAACCTGACTCTGCCAGATGGATTGCTTCGCATTTGCTCGGCTTATCCATCTGGGAACTTTCCGTTGGAGAACTTTTGGGAAGGGGCAAAAATACTGGTTAGCTGATTGGATAAACCATGTGTCTATCACCACCTATGTTGGTGATAGACGGGCCAAATCAACCAATCAGATCAACGATATATCAAACTCTTGCCGAAACCAGTCGGGAGAAGAGCAAAAACATCTTTTTCTCCGAGAAAAGCCTCCAGTGCCGTTTTTTGCTCTTCTTTCAATGAAGGAATACTTTCTAATTCGGATAAAACTTGCGCGATAGCTACGCTCATCTCATCCGTGGAAGCCGCCATGCTGTTTAGACTGAACAGTCGCTTCTTGTTGCGTCACACCCAAACCCACCTCAAAACCAACGCTGATTGGTCGGTCGTTTGGCGAACGGCTCCAAATTTTCTCTGTCTCAAGATGCCAGACTGATCTGCGAGTGGAAAACTGGAGCTCGCGAGATCAGGACGGTCTCACGAGGCTACTATCGAAGTAGAGTAGTAGTTAAAATTAACCACACCTCAGCCATCTGAAATTCTGCTTACACAGTCATGCAAGAGTATGTATGATAACAACAGTCCACATACATCCTTCCATTTCCATACTTCTAAGAGTTTAAATTCAGGACTGTGGTAATCATACTTTTACTTAAAGCTGTATTAACTTTTTTCTAACTTTGCATGTCTGCAAAGTGATGCTTGGCATCCCACTGTACACTATCTAGTGTACAGTGGGTTTGTCTGACCTTTTTTGCTGAAAACAGCTGCCTGCTGTGGCAGAAAACAAGGTTGATAAGAGCGCTGAGAGTGAACCAAAACAGTAAAGTTAAACCAAAGACAGCAGACTGTTAAACCAAAACAATGAGCTTACAGGTGCCAAAATGTTCCATGGGGGCAAGGGGAACTCAAGAGTTAGGTGATAATTCTCTGTGGGTTTGTCACCATGAGCGACCCCCTTTACATACAAATAGTCATTTGATATGTCGTATATTGTAAATATATTGGTTATTGAAGCTTAAGGGCTGTTGGTCAAACATGCGCAAATGCAGGCAAGTGACCCATCGCCTCCCATTGGTAAGGTAAAGGTACTTTATTGTCACATACACATATGTAGCAAAATTCATTGTCTGCATTTAACCCATTCCTCAAGGGAGCAGTGGGCAGCCATTTACAACTCCAGATCTGAGCCAGTGCCTTGATCAAGGGCACTGACTGGAGAACCTAGTACCTAGTATGTTTTTTGATGGTGGGTGAAACCAGAGCAAACCCACGCAAACATGGGGAGAACATACAAACTCCACACAGAAAGGCCCGGAACAACCTGGATTCGAACCCAGAACCTTCTTGCTGTGAGGCCACAGTGCTAACCATTGGGCCACAATGCTGCTGATTCGTGCTGAATGTGGGCGGTGCAGCATTTACCTTGCACCACAGCGGGATTCTCGCAATATCACATATCACACGAAAATCCATCTCGTTAGGCTTCAAGTAATGCGTTTTTTTCTGAACTACCAGCTTACCGAACCAATCAGCATCCAGTTAGGATCTTCTGGCAGAGTGGTTTAGGTATGTGTGACGGCCGTGATTGTTCGTTCAAAACAACAATGTGTAACATGATAGACAAATGTTTTATCCAATAACCTGCCAGGTATTTTTTTTGAAAGTGCCTGCCCTTTTCCAAACAGTTTCCAATGACGACTTCTCAGATGTTTCTATGTAAGAAACCATCTGGCGAACAAGGTTAGTGCAGGATGTGAAGCACGTGGAAATCAGTTTGCTGTCTTGTGGTCCCTTTGAGTTGTGGTGGGGTCAACCACACACATTTCTTTGCTATTGGTTGAGGCTGCAACTTCGGCAGTCAAAGTTCACCCAAGTTCAACTCCACGCGATGCGAAGATGTGAATATGCTTTGCCACCGGAAGCGAATGTCTTATTCGCCAATTCGCTCTATTCATATAAAAAAAGCTAAAGATGCATATTAGTGTCTATCTTGCAGGCTGTAGACAATCCTTTGGGCCTAATGTATCTTGCACCCGGCCCAGCGCAAAGCCCGACGCAAGTGTCTTTGCTAGTTTAAGACCGGCGTTTCCCGCCCAGCGCCCACGTCGTTTAAATAGCAAATGCACCTGCGCCCATCTTTGCGCCAATGGTCTTATAGGGAGGAGTGTTCAGGTGAATTCTTGGCGTACTATCTTGAGGCAGGGGGACGTGATCGCGCCATTGACCATCAAAAACCTGGTCTGAAGTCATTAGCGCAGCATTTCATTGTTATTTTAACAGCAAATTAGTAAAATGCGCCTAGGCTTATGCACTATGCTTGTTACACACACACACAGGGAAGTGCAGCAGCACACAAACATGCAAAAGATTACAAATAAAGATATTACGGTGCAGATCCTCCATCATAATAGCAATGCGCCAAGGTACAAACGCGCCTGGCTTTTAAAGGGAATGGGAGATGTCACTGATTGGTTTATTGCATGTTACGCCCAAAACACACCTATGAATTAATGAAGACACTAAGTACAACCCTTTTGAACCATGCACCCGGACCCTTTTTTCCGCCTTCAAACTAGCAAAAGTGGATTTGGACACTCCCTAAACGCACCTGCACCAGGCGCTTAGATAAAAATAAATAGGGCCCTAAATGTTCTTACTGCATACAGATGGCTTTTGTTTCCTGACGTTTGTTTTTAAGACATTGCCTCCTCCTATGCAACGATTGTATTGCTCTACAACAGCACCATTCCAAGAGCTTTGTTGTTGCAAAATCTTTTGCTGTCATCCCCACAAGATTCGCAAGATAGCCACTGCTACGCCACTGGGTAAAAGATCTGTAAACCTAACATGGCTTTGATCGTCCGCTTACACATTTCCCAGCCTGATTAGAGGAAAATATAAAGATCATGTGTCACGTTTAGAAAGAAATTTCAACCGGGGCTAGAATTTTGTTTGTTAATTTACTCAAACAGTAATTAGAATACCCTATGAACAAATGATCCCCACAGGGAGTGGATAATATTCTCTGTGATCTAACGTACAGCTGGGAGATGCAATTTCCAATTTATTATAAAAGCATTGACATATAAGTTAAGTAAGAGATAATAGTTCAGGGAACGTCCAGCTACAGTGCGATTAACTGAGTGGGTCTGAATGACTGGAATTATCCTCCTACTTATGACTATATACTAAGATAGAGATGTACTGTGTGTGTGTGTGTGTGTGTGTGTGTGTGTGTGTGTGGTGGGGGGGGGGGTAACTCATTTAATTCAAATAAAGAAGTAATACACATACTGTAAAATATGAATGAGTAAAAATTCGAAGAAAGTAAAACGATAAGAATTAAAAGAAAAAATCGTTTGACCTAGTTTCGTCTCAAACGTAGACAGCTCCAAATATGGAATACTTATATATATGTATATATATATATATATATATATATATATATATACACACACACACACACACACACACACACACACACACACACAGACACACACACACACTTACAAACACACACACACACTTACAAACACAGGCGAGGTGGAGCTGGGGAGGGTGGAGCTAGGGAGGATGACGAGGCGAAGCAAGTGTTGTGTATGGTTGCAATGGTGCTGCGCTGCGGCTAAATGGTAAAGAGGGAAAGTTGACGATTTTCAACCCTCCAGGTCTCGGCGACATTCAGCTGTATTTACGGCAGTAGACAGAAAATCAAAGTCACCAGCTAACGCTAGCACTAGCTAGCTTGGTTGGCAAGGTGGTACCGAATGCTGAAAATGACATTTTAAGGTGACCAAAATGTTACAATCAACTTTGATGAAGTGAAAACGCACAAGTCAGAGGGTCAAAGTCTGAGACAAAAAACATGGACAAAAACAAGTTCACGGCTAACAAGCGTGTGGCTAACTTGCTATTAGCTAATTTTCTATTAGTCGAGCAAGCTTAAAAACAAGCTCAAACAAAAGCTGTCTGTAGCATGCGTTCACTTGGAATGATTCTCCTCAGCAGATGATGGACAGAAGACAGGAGGAATGACTGATGTCTGTGTTCTCCATTCTTTCTAAACTACACTCCGTATTTTGATAATAATAAAAGGAATATTATTTATTTTATTGACATTTTAGATTTGTTTCCAGTGATATATTATTAAATTATACAATGACTTTGGTGTTGCAAACATTACTGTTGCTACTCTAGAAACATTTAGTTATATTTAAAATATAAATTCTTATCCTGTTCTGAATGTATTCTTCTTTTTTTTTTAAAGAAGCAATTATTTAGTAACGAAAAATAACCAATGAGGGTATCAATAAAGACCCAAACTGATAAGAAGCATCAATAAGAGAAGTAGTATTGATAAAATCCTAACGATAGCATGTGAGGGGTTAAACCACAGGTCTATTTTTTCCCCAGAGCTTTTACTGTTGATCCAGAGGACAACAACAAACAGCAAAGGGATGGAGACTGAAGACAGCAGTTCAGGTTGAGGCAGAGGCTGCTACTGTATCTCAACTCAACAAAAGAGGGGGGGAGAGAATCATGGAGGTGAATGGAGGGACACAGAGAAGATGAGGCAATCTTTGGTTTGATCACTCAAAGCTTGCAGTGCAGAAGATACACGGCTGAATGTGAATTAAATTCAAAGCAGAGAGAAAATGGGGCTAAATTTGTCACAACAAAAAGGACTATAGAGACGTAACTGTGTGTGACGAAAAACGGGGAGCTAATAGCTTTTACTGGTGGCTGGCTCCCTGGAGCGCTCATCTAGCAACTACGCATGCTGGGCTCCGAGAGATGTCGTCACAGTTGTCATAGAGACGATGCACACGTAAAAGTTTTTAACCTCCCAACCTTCAAGAGGGAAGTGATTTGCAACTCGGAGAAAACAAAATTATTTTAGTATTTTAGCACTTTAACAGCCAGACGGCGAGTCATTTTCCTTTCACTTGATTTTACTTATGTGTTAACAACTCCTCAGGTAATGGTTAATGACGAACCTGGTAAAAGTAACTTGTTGTAGGGTTTTTTATGAGCCAATCTCAGCTACAGACCTCTGCAAAGACATTATATCCAAAATACACTCTTGTTGACCTCAGATACAGTCGGGAAAGTGACCTCTCCTCCTTTTTAGTCACACACACACACACACACACACACACACACACACACACACACACACACACACACACACACTTACATGAGTGCCAGGCCGAGGTAGTTGGCAGTGCTGCCCCAGTACATTGGGTTCTCTATGATGTTGAAGGGAAAGCCTGTCACCTTCTCATCCATCAGGATGCCAAAGTAATCACCTGGAAAGTAAAAAAAAAAACCCCCCACACACACACACACACACACACACACACACACACACACACACACACACACACACACACACACACACACACACACACACACACACACAGACACACACACACACACACAAAGTGAGTTAATATTTGTTTTTCACAACCACGTCATTTCATAAGTAAAACCTGTCCATTTTATTTATATCATCATCATCTTTTCCTGTTCAGTGATACAGGAGGCTGGAGCACATCCCAGCATGCACTTGGCATTAGCAGGGAACATCTCTGAAGGCATAACGCTTGTCTCCAGGCACCAGTTTATCAACTAGTACAGGTCGACAAGGATTCAGAGGCAAACCTGGTGGACTGTTTCACAGTGTTGCCATGGTTACAACAGATTTTAGACCAGTTGTCATGCTACAATCATTTTTGACATGTTTCTGACAAAACAGCAGACTCTGAAGCCAGACTGAGGATGCGCTGCCAGGGAACACGGCTTTGGCAGCACACAGCCTTGTTAATGCGACAGTGTCTGGCTGCCCCTCCGTCACCTGGCTGCTACTGATGTCAACATATGAGCACATGGACATGACCTCATGGGAAATACTCCAGAGTAAAAGTTGGATTATTGTACCAACACATAAATAATAATAATTGAACTAAAAATTGAATTCATAGAAATATAAATTATATTATGTATATTCTTTAAGAGGATTTTTAGCAAATTCTTCTTCTTTTTTATTTTTTTTACAGATTTTACAAAGTTCAAGTATGCAAATGTACACGTATCTTCAAAAAAAATTTAATAAAACAAACAAAGGGTACATCTTTTCCTAAACCCAACTGTACCATATCCCGCATGTCAGTTAAATGTACATGTTTTAACCCCACCCACGCTCTTTCCCAAACCCCTAACAAAGTGGTTGTACCCTGCATGTTGAAAAATGACGCCAAATCGCTCCCGACCCAGAGCGTCAAAAAGTGACGCCAAGAGAGCCGACTCAGCGCGTAGAAAAATGATGCTGAAGGCTCCTGACCAAGTGTCGTTTTTTGACCCGCTGGGAGTGAGACAACACAGACAAAACAGTTGTTGCACACAAGGCACTTATAAATATGGTTTGTAGGAAAAAGACAGCAAGAAAAACAAACAAGACAAAAAAATCATCTTCTTGGTGAATTGCCTTTAAAGATGCCCTGCCACAAGTATTTCATTACTTGTGGTAATGTCTGAAGATCTACCATGGACTCTGTAAAAAATGCAAAAAATGCCTTGGTTACCTTGTTTCAAGCCATTCTAGCGTGGTATAGAAAGCCTGCAGGAAGACTCAGCTCGAGTTATGCCAGTTCTCATTAATATTCAACGAGCTAACTCTCTGCTTGACTCTGACTGGCTAACAGCTAGCCAATGAGAGCCTGGTTATCAGCATCCTTTACCCAGCGCAACTGGGTGAGCTCATGAGGACTCCCTTGAAAACGAGAGGCTTCATCTCAAGGGGTTATCCTCCTAACAATAAATTTCAAATAGTAATGAGCTCAGGCAACACCATGTCAGTAATTGGCCTGATTTCTCCACTTATTTCTTTTCAGTGTCTAGAGCTGACAGAGGAGGTAGCAGTTCATTTTCATTCACGACATAACACAAACACATATGGACCAAACATATTTCAAAAAATACAAGTAAAAACGGTTTTGTGTGGCAGGGCACCTTTAAGAGCTACAGTTAAAAAGCGAGGTTAAAGTAGTAAAGTATATATATATATATATATATATATATATATATATATATATATATATATATATATATATATAAGTTTAAAAATAGGACACAAAGGGTGACAGTCAGCTTCATTGAGGCACACTATGGAACTGCAGCTTCTTTATAAGGTCAATAAGGGGTTGCCATACTTTGAAAAATGTATTTCAAAGTATGGTATGTATAGTTTACTAAATTGCTTTAATTTTAGGCAAGTCCGCTGTGGATAGAAGAACAGGGTGAAACAGATTATAAACATATTTGTTGAAACTGTGTCTAAGGTTTAAACCTTAGACACAAACGGACAGCCAGAACTGTAAACTAAATGAATTATTAATGAAGCTCAGCGTAAGTTGATTCAGGAAGACTTCTGTGCTTTTTCATTCTCCTCCTCTCTCTCTCTTACCCAGCCTAATCAGCTGATTCTGGGTGTTCACTCTTTCAGTTAAAGAGCCTATATTATACTGCTTTTGGGGTCTACTAGAATATGTTTACATGCTTTGATGTTCAAAAAACATTATGTTTCTCATACTACCCATTGCTGCAGCGACTCTGCCTGAAACGCTGTGTCTGAGCCCTTTATATTATAGATATATTATATTCCTGTCGGCCCTTGGCCTCTCTATACCTTATAAATTTCACATAGCGATGGAGTCTAATCACCGAAGACTTTTTGTGCATCATGTTAAATACTGCTTTTCACCCTTAATGAAGTCTCTCCTGATTAAAACTTGCAATGGGTCGGAATAACGCTGAAGCAAAACAGGAAGCGGGAAAACATTTTTTTTTTCTCAAGGACAACAAAGGGAAAGGTTCAATTTAAAAGACGCTGCTTTATTTTAGATGTTTTTTTGTTTGTTTTTCAGATGAAGGACAGTCATTTTCATTCAAATGATTCAGTCTTATCCAGTTCTTTTAAAACATCCATGTGTCATGGTGTATAGTAGTGGTCTTCACTAGTTTTTTCATGAGAGCAACACTGGGAGCAACAAAGTCACTGGGAGAGCCACTTCTACCGCAAAGTATCAAAAGTTACATCCGGTCATAAATAGCATGTCTGCTTATCAATTTCTCATCCCTAAACATACAATATGCAATTTTTTGCATAGCTGGAAAGATGACCCAAACTGGCAACTTCGCAGTGAGTCAGTGTTGTGAGTCAGTGTTATGGATGGAGGGGCAGAGCAAGTTTAAATAGTCTATATTTCAATCTTGTAATGCCATTGTTTTGGGTATTTTTTAAATATAAATGATTTGTAATAGAGCTGACTTAGGGTTAAGTTGTCTTATGACTAGACGATCAAGACTCACAGCTAGGAGTGGTCCCGATACGCAATTTGAATCATGACAGAGTTAACAGAGTTAGCCTGGGAAAACCCTGATCAACTTCCAGCAAATTTGAGATTTGCTCTGCAAGTCCGTCTGGCCAAGAGCCCATTCAAGCCCTTTTCCAATTTTTCTAAATCGAGGCACCAATCACAACCGTTGAGGCGGGTTTTACACAATGACGATAGCGCAACATGCTCGCTGGTTGAGATGTTTTTCCGTCACTCTGCATACGTCATCGCCTTCATCGCTCTGATTGGTTTTAGGACTATCCAATTGCGCCCAGAGGCATTTGAGCGCCGTCCGTTGGCGACGCCCCTTTGGAAATGGGCTGTGAATGAACCTTCCCCAGACCCACTCTCAGTTACAACTGAGAAAGGTCTGGTGTCAACCAGGCTATGACAGAGAAGCAATAGAAAACTATTTTTCAGGGCCCATTCACACACACACACACACACACAGTTGCACCAATCAAATTACAGCACCAACACAGTCAGTCGGTACCAAAAAAACATACTCCCCAGAGAACACTAACGTAGGGAGATTTGTCACTGCGGAACAATGGATACAATTTCAATTTCTTCATTTTTTTGGAATCAAAATTTTGGGTAGTACAGAAGTAAAACACCAAAAAACATGGATATTTATACTGATAAAAGTTCAATTTCAGTTCAGCACCAGTAGAAGTAATTTTAGTATGTTTCTTTGGTTCTGGAGGTTGGTGGTAAACAATAATTGTGTTATAATATAATATAATAATTGTGTGTGTGTGTGTGTGTGTGTGTGTGTGTGTGTTTGTTGACTTGTGCAGTGGGGGTCTTTAGGAAATAAAAAATTGGGGGCAGCTGAACTACTTGCAGGACACGGCACACTGTAACCTGCGCACAAACTATTGTTCGCTATGTCATAAGTTCCTATATTGTGTACACACAAACACACACAAACAGGCACAGTAGGTACAAGTGACCTGCTGAGTTACACATGTGGTGCTGCTGGCCCTGTTTTCTGTTAAAGAGAGTCTGTTAATGTCCAAATTGTACAACAATTTTCATTACGTATGATCATTTAAACTCCACAGGTGGGGAAGGATGAAAAAGAGTTTTGTTTTTTCAAAACAAATGTGTTTGGTTTTGAATAGGAAACCAGTTAACCGGCCTTCAGAAAGATTTTCTAAACTTATTTTTGACCTCCAAAGCAACTACCGGCAACCCATTCAGATTTAAAAGCGAAGCACAACATTTTTTGTGTGTGTTCCTAAAAGAGCAACCTGGATTTGTTAAAGACTATTGGTAGTGTTAGTGGTAGCTTAGAGAAGTAGGTCTGTGATCAGTAGGTTGTAAACAGATCCTGTAATTTGATTGGGTTTGGATCTTCAATTCTAACCCTGTGCCATCAGTTTGAATCATCAGGTCACAGTGACTTAAGGGGCTTAATATAAAGCGAATAAGACACATCAAATTACAACACACACCCACAGGCTATATCCTCTAGTGTGTGTGTGTGTGTGTGTGTGTGTGTGTGTGTGTGTGTGTGTGTGTGTGTGTGTGTGTGTAAAAGAAAACACGGTGCAGGTAGATTATGGTGAGGGACAAAACCATTTTCACATACGCAGGCCCATTAGGGATGCAACGATTATATATATTGTTGGTACGATTATAGTTTCAAGAATAATCACAGTTTCACGATTATCACGCATTATAATGCATAATAATGCATGAATGCATACAAATTTCACCATTAATGTATAAAATCACATGAACACTCTAGAATTTTAATAGATTATTTAAATTAGATTTTAATGTTATTTATTGCTGCCTTTTGAAACAGACATAACACAGTTACAGTTTTGAATGTTTTGAAAATGATTATATGATCAATCATCAACCTTTTTATTTAAATTCATATGAAAAGATTAGAGACTAGAGGTGAATCAGTCACGCCCCAAACAACAGTGCTGTCCTTTGGGCCCTCAAAAAGTTACAAACGGCCTATTCCCTCCGCTGAAAAAGATACCCATCAGAGAATGTCATCGGGCTTGTCGGTCTCTAAACTTTTCTGAGCGCCTCACTATCCACGCACCGAGTTCTACCGGATCTTCTAAGAACGGTGACGCCGTTATCAATCAAGTATTGATTGGTCAGTAGGCGGTGCTTTTATACCGGTTGATCTCTAATCTTCAACATAACCTGCTCCCGAGCAGGTTAGGTGTTCAGCATAAGTTACAATTTAACCAGTTAACAAGTGATTCACCGTTGTGATACACAAAACCATGGGTTGAACCTGAAGTTACCTCGTTAACGCCAAGGCCTCTGGTTAGGTGTCATGTTATTATTTTACAATGTTCTGGGCATCCTGATACAATTTACACAACTATTTGATAGAGAATCCCAGTGTATATACTAAAGAGAGACTGCATTCACATAAATCTCTGGATGAATAAAGTAACTACTCTGTGCCGCAAAGTAATGTCTCTGGAGCTATTGAAAATGTTATTATGTATCACTTTTACGGCAACTGGCAACAACAACTTGTGTTCTCCCCAGTTTTCTGCACTACCGTTATCTGTTTACTGCCGTCTGTGTTCACGTGTGCCGAGGAAACTTGTCTATTGGCTGATATTGGCTGGGCCTAGTCCCACTGTTGACTTGAGGAGGAATTTTGCCGGATAGACTTTAACGTTGCTGCTCTATCTGATTATATAGGGTGTTTCACACTGTTCCTTAAGGTCTCCTAATAGGGTATGTAACATTGGTTGGGCTGAAAATTGCCTGAATGCTATTTTATTAGGCCCTTAACTACCCTGTGAATATGGCTCGATTTGGAACAAGCGCTTTTCTTCCAAATATGGTATGCTCATGAATATTTAGATGAGCTGCGCGCTGATTGGTTTGAGTGAACCCCATAGAAACACATTGGAGATGAGACAGCAGGTCTCATATTTCAGACACTGCAAAGTTATACGTTGTTTGTCGGGCTATTTCGTTATTAAATTCACTTCTGATACGTTTTTAATGCGAGAAATCAACTATATAAAGCTCAAATATGGGCTGTTTTACGAAAATTGATGGCTAATCGCAAATTTGGTAAGACGTGTCAGACTTTAGGAGCTCCACACAGTCTGACGAGAAAACGGCAACCTCACCCAGTGAAAGTCACCGTTTCTCGGCTACTGGACTACTGGAGCTCCGTGGAGCTGGCTGGCTGCCAGCATAACTAGAGCATATTTAGTTTGCATTTCGTCACGCCACTTATATAACATCTGACCCAAGGTCTTATAAAGCTAACTATGGTGTCCGATTTCAATTTAATGCATTTTTGTGAACGTTAGGGATTTCGCTAGCTGCTACTTCTCGCTTCAATCCTAGCTATGTGTACAGATCGCGGCTAGCTAGTTAGCTTCACTTTCGGCATAATTAAAGTCCATTTACAGTTTGAATTTCGTCACGCCACTTATAGAACATATCCCCTAAGGTGTTATAAAGCTAACTATGGTGTCCGATTTCAATTTAATGCATTTTTGTGAACATTAGGGATTTCGTTAGCTGCTACTGTCCCTTCAATCCTAGCTATGTGTACAGATCGCGGCTAGCTAGTTAGCTTCACTTTCGGCATAATTAAAGTCTATTTACAGTTTGAATTTCGTCACGCCACTTATAGAACATACTGTATACCCCAAGGTGTATAAAGCTAACTATGGTGTCCGATTTCAATTGAATGCATTTTTGTGAACATTGGGGATTTCGTTAGCTGCTACTGTCCCCTCATCCTATGGGTAGCTAAAGATCGCGGCTAGCTGCAGGCCCTGAGGGCCTTGGCATTTTGTAGTCCAGTAACTCAGAACCGGTGACTTTGCGCAGGTATGGCGCGCCGCAGGCTTCCCTTCGTGACGGAGATCCAGCTAGCTCACAGCGAGTCTATGAAGTAGGACACGCCGAGCAGCGAGGCAGCACCGGCCGCTGTCACATAGCCTGCTGAGCTCCTGCTGAACTGCGACACAAAGTCGGACAAAATTTGCAATTAGCCATAAATTTTCGTAAAACGGCCCATATTTGACCTCTACATAGTTGATTTCTCGCATAAAAAAGTCTCAGAAGTGAATTTAGTAATTAAATAGCATACCTCTGGAGATCTGCATGACCTAGCTAGATTCAGAAGACTAAGCTGACCTCAGGTCAGTGGTGTAGCCTGTGCAAATGTTGGGGCGTGACAAAGACTAGGTTTTGAGATCCTGACGTCAGCATCCAGCTTTGTTGAGATTTGCCCGTTTTCAGCAGCAGTTTCAAAATGTGAGATTTGCTGTGGATCGGGGTATCAATGGAATTTTGAGCTTCTATGTATGTCTTATTTACCCACCGAACTGTCGTTATTCAACTATGACAAGGTAAAATCGGTTTTGCATTCTATCACCCCTTTAATAGGGACGATGCAATTTAAAGTGGCCATATTATGATAAAAAAAAAAATCAATATTTTGTGTCTCTGGTGCTTCCACACGCATACAAACTTGGAAAAAAAAACATCCATGCTGTTTTGAGTGAGATACAGGTTTCTGAATGTATCCTGCCTTCAGTCTCCGGGTGAGCTAGTCAAAATTGGCAGGGCCGTCTACGTCATCGGCCGAAACATTTGGTGTGTGCTAACCACTTTAGCTAATACCACATCAGCTAGCTGTTTCTCCAACTTCGGTCAGTACAAGGCAGGACTAGTCAGGAGACTTCTTTTAAACGAGGGCGCACTTCCAACTTTGCGTGGAATACCTGCAGACGAGGGACATGTAAGTACTTCTATACAATTTCTAATGTAGATTAGGGTGAACTCGTGGATGTTGTAGCAGTGTTTTGCCATTGAGAACGAGGTGGCTAACCAGTAACCGCTAGCAGTGCTAGCTTCTAGCTAGTAGTCCTTACCTAGCTACTGCGCATGTGCGACTCCTACCAAAGATGGGATAGAAGTGAGATGCCTCACTCTGTAGCTAAAACAGAGAGCTCAACACACAGGGTGAAAAGAGGAGCTGCAGCAATGTGCAGTACAACAAAAATATGGTGTTTTTTGAAAATGAAACCATGTAAACCTATTCTGGTACAACCTCAAAATACAATTATGAACCTGAAAATGAGCATAATATGGGCACTTTAACATAATTCCAATACAGACCATGAAACTGATGTGCTGCACAGAGTTTATAGCTATTGCTAATGTTCAACTCGTGTCCCTAGCTGGGCTTCTCCATTTACAGTCTAATTAAAATATACAGCTTTCAGTTAATTATGGAAATACAATAAAATACACATACCATGACCAACGTGTATTTACACGTTGGTCATTTTTCAGTACAACTAGCTAAAAATGGGTACAGCTCTGGGTTGCTTTTAGTCAACACTTAGTGTTGTAAAATATTTTATACCTGAAATGAATTGGATTTAGTTAGTAATGTGTTCCAGAGTTGTGAACCCTTTATAGAGAAAGCTGGTTGTCCAAATTTAGATCTACAATGTGGTATTTTACACTTGCCATTCCCTTTGCTCCTAGCTACTCTGTGTCTTGTCTTTGGATATACCTGGAAAGAGGCTCTGGGGCTAGACTGTTAATATATCATACATGCCAGCAAGCAAGCAAGCAAGCAAACAAAATGTATTTATATCGCACCTCTCACAGCCAGCAGTCACATAGTGCGTCACAGTCAAAGAAAAACTATCAAATAAAATCTAATACAGTCAAGTCAATAAAGCAAAGGTAAAACAAGGGGAGAAAAAGACAGAAGACACAAGTTTAAATTAGGGATCGACCAATTATCAACCTGGACGATTATTGGGGTCGATATTTGGCAATTTGCAGATTATCTGTATCAGGGTTTTATTTTACCGATAACCGATAAAGTTAATGACTTAAAAAGTGCGCTACTTTGGTTCTGCTACAGCTCCGTAAGCCGTCCGCAAAACTGTAATAATCGCTTAAAGCAGTGTTTCTCAAATGGGGGTACGTGTACCCCTAGGGGTACTTTGGAGGACTGCAGGGGGTACGTGAGATATTTAACAAAAATGTTTAATAGATATTGTAGAACATTGTTCCTCTATTTTCGACATATTCTTGCCTTACTTCCTTTGTTCTTTCTGTCATCTTTTTTTTTTTTTTACAGTTTTTGTCTCCTTTTCTCATCAGCATTTAAATTTATTTTTTTTTCAGTTACAAGGCTGTTGTTTAGTAAATCTATCGCTGACAGTGCTGTACTGTTCCTCTTTATATAGACTTATTTTCAACCAAAAATAATTAGCGCTGGTCAGGGGGTACATGGCTTAATTCAAAAGGGGTACATTATTGAAAAAAGTTTGAGAACCACTGGCTTAAAGCGTTTATTCAAACTTTTGTTCAGGAGTTTGTAACATGTTGTGAAATGTTTATTTTGACTAAAATATTTTCATTTTTACTGTAAATGCATATCGGTTCCAAATAGTGTTTCATACCAATATTTTGTATCGGTATCATCCCTGAAAAAACAGTATCTGTCGACCACTGGTTTAAATCACATGCTACCTAAGTGCCTGTCTGAACAGATGGGTTTTTAGCTGCTTTTTAAAAGAGTCCCCCGAGTCCAATGGCCTTAAGCTTATTGGGAGACTATTTCAAGGCTTAGGGGCTGCAGAGAGAGTGATTTTTTTGCTCCATCTTCATACAAAGGTGACGCCTGTTCATACAGACACAAACACTCACACACCCTCCTGCTGGCTCTGCTGCCCCCCCCCCTGTCAACACAGTTGGGGATTAGTTGGCACAGAGTGATGGACAAAGACAGTGCAGGGGGTTCCATTTACCTCGGAACTCGGACGCCAGAGCTGGGAATGACGTCATACCCGAGTTGACTGACAGTTTTACATGCATAGAAATGAGCCAGGCTCTATACAGTAAATTGACACAAATGTGTCTGGGTTATGTGTCGTTCCTCTGTAAGTGCATGTTTTTTTTCCTCCTGTATATATGCAAAGTCACATATGATCCCTAAAGAGTCGGTGTGTTGTTTAGTGCATGTATTTATGCCACCTTATTAAATAGTCATAATAAATAAATAAATGTTTAATAGTACATCATACACAGAATATATTGTAGGTAGTATGTAGAAAAACATAAATAGGGATGTAATTAAGACAACAACAAGGCTAAAGAGCCATCCACACCAAAAACAGTAACTATAAATATATATATATTTTTTTTAACTGGTTTAATTCAAGTGAATGCTGGAGTCTACAACACAAAGACAGCGACGGCAGTCAAAACAATATGGTTGGGATGCGGTTTGCGATTTAACTTACATACAGTGACAGCCAATCAAAATACATCAACATTTGTGACTAAAAAAATACCTTGACACGTTAAATCAGTGGACTGCCCCTTTAATATTTAACACTGTGTTTCAGAATCAGAATCAGAATACTTGATATTGATCCCCTTAGGTAAATTATTTAGCTATAGATTGATATAGACACCCACCTAGGAAGGTGCCAATGAATCCCAGAGCCAGGAAGCTGCCGACCACCAGCACAGTGCCCAGCACCATGAGAGCAACGCCCGCGTAGAAAACATCTGTTCTGTCCATCACCTCCCACCTGGCCTGGGCCTTCATCGCCACCGTCATACTGCAGAAAAAAACAACAACAAATCACAACCACGTTTATATAACCAGTGTATTACTGTACATTTCCCAGTTTTGATTAGTAGTGCAAAGAGCATGGACCGCAGCATTCAGAAGACCTTGACTGTGGATTCAAGTGGTTGGAAATGAGTGAGAGAGGTAAAAGGGGACGAAGAAAGAAATATAGAGAAATGTTGAGCACTGAATTCCAATAGACGATTCATGTGTGACCTACTTTAATCAGATTAATTTAAAGGAAAAATACGGCGCAAAATGAACCTTGGGGTTAATAACAAATGGGTACCGAGTCGACCGTTCTCTGGGATATGTTTTCATGCTAATCGAATGTGACCAGTTTTAGCACAAACCGCTAATTAGCTTATAACGCTAGTCGTAGGGGCACTGGTAAAGTAACAAGAAATCTCTATTTCTACACCACTAACAAGGCTCAAAATAGCACCACACTTCCACGGTAGCATGAGGGTCCCTACATGTAAACTGAAGCATTGAGAACTTTGTAAGTGTACAGACAGTTAATTAAAAACATAGTTTATAAAGACAATACCGTTTACCGATACAGGCAGGCGCCATCTTGGGAAAACCCATGTGTTATTATTTTTTTTTTCTTCACAAAGCTCTACAGTCCTGCTCAAACAGTAGTTAACTGCTGATGTAACCACAAATGCGGCTTTTGTTTCGACAAATGACGGATACGCTAATAGCTCTGAGTAGGGCTGCACAATTAATTGAATTTTGATCACGATCACGATTTTGGCTTCCCACGATCAAATTCACGTGATCGAGCGATATTTAAAATGATTCATTCCGTTCATAGAATCAAAGTATTTTTTTTTTTCCCAAAGCTCCGTAAACCACTCTCTGATCACGTGCCTCTATGAGCCAATCAGAGTTGTTCCCTGCAACGCACAGCTTAGTTTCTAGATGTTGACAGTCACAGAGAACAGAGTAACGTGAGGAAAATTCCCCAAAAATAGCAGTCGGTCATAAGTCGTCACAAGGTTTACCAGTTTACCAGTAAACGCAACATTTTGTCCTGTCTGTGTTGTTTTTCAGACAGCAGTGACCAGTGCTAGTTTGAGTCTTTTAGCTCATAGCTTTAGCAGCAGACTGTTGTACGTCCCGCTGTTGGAATCCTCTAACAGTGAAATACAGTCACACTACACCGTTTAGCTGTCAGCATTTTAGCCGTGTTTAATCCAGTTACTACTGTAGCTAACGGTAGGCTAACGCTAGCTGCTGTGTAACGTGTTATTAGTGTTAACTAGCGTGACATGCAGCGATGTTTCTGTTGCCTGTAACGTCTGTTTTGGAGCATCAGAGCGCAACGCAGACATTTAAGTGGCACCGTAATCCGCGTTGCTATTTCGTCCGGTAGATACCGGTTAACGTCCTGTATCTTTTCACGGCAAACGTGCATGTGTGGAAAGCGGTCGCACATCAGCTGAAATGGCATACTCCTTCATAGTATCCTTCAACAAAGGAGGAATGTAGCACAATATGGATGTGAAAGCAGTTATAATTAGCCAGTGACAATAAAATTTGTTTTGGTTAAAATCAACAAATAATCGTGATAATTAATCGTGATCTCAATATTGATCAAAGTAATCGTGATTATCATTTTGGCCATAATCGTGCAGCCCTAGCTCTGAGGCTGTACTTCAGCACAATGCTGCTTTGTTTACATTATCATGCTATCATGTTAACACTGACAATGCTAACATGTTGATAACTAGCACCATTATGGTTACCTATCCTATTTCAGCATGTAAGCATTGTCAGTGTTAACATGATAGCATGATAATGTAAACAAAGCAGCATTGTGCTGAAGTACAGCCTCAGAGCTATTAGCGTATCCGTCGTTTGTCGAAACAAAAGCCGCAGTTGTGGTTACATCAGCAATTCTAACGTGCTAATTAGCACAAAACACAAAGTACAGCTGAGGCTGGTGGGAATGTCATACATTTTGCAGGTATTTGGCAAGTGGCCACCGTCAGTTCATCGAGTGGCCAGTTGAGGCTAGCTCTAATAAGGAAATCGCCAAAGTTTAATGCTCTGGGGTCATCCAATAATTGTTGAGATATTTCAGTCTGGACCAAACTGGAGGACTGACCCACCGACAGGCTGAGATTTCCATCCATAGCATGGGTAACAAATTAGCCATAATGCATCGACTGTGTGTGTGTGTTTGTGTGTTTCTATGTGTGTTATGTGTGTCTTTCCCTGACGTCACACATATGTAACCTGCCCTTACAGACACTTTGAAGGTTGTGCATTGCTCAAAACTGTGGTCTTCAAGTAAAAGCATTTTCATTTTGTATCCAGTGTGTTATCTTACAATGTTTAAATGAGGAGTTTCTGGAAGAGTGAGTGTCACTCAGTGCATTTAAAGGTGCTCAGTTTGGTTTTGTGTTGCCTGTGTATAAAAGATGGTACTTACAGAGTGCTGAGGAACGAACAAATACATTTCTATAAAGATGTATCGATTGGCTGTAGTACTTGAGTCCGGACTCAAACTGAACTCATTGGTATTTGGCCTCGGACTTGTCTCGAACTCGGCCACTGGACTCACCAAATATTCTAGTTGGTCTCGACCAAGTCCGGGACTATATGCTTTTTTTCTTAATAGTGACAATATGTCACTTCTAAATGTTTCTGAAACTGTATAATTGTTCCTCTGATGATCATAAATGAGCTGTAACAGCAAACGACACTAACAGTGAAAAGAACGCTAGTTTAATATAGTTTTTAATAATGCCTTTGCCTGGGCCCGATTTTCCCCACAAAGTCACAAAATGATTTACGGCAGGTAGACGGCGCTACAGTAACACATTCTAACGGGTCACAGATTTTGGCGTAACACCGGAAAAGCCTGTGTTAGTGAGAATCCAGCTAGGTAAAAGTCAGCAGGAGATGTCTTTATATAGGCCAAATTGTATTTTCATTTTATTTTACAATTATCTGTTGTAGTTGTGGCTGATACTGGGGCAGGACCATCACAGGAAAAAAGGAAATAAAATGAAAAAGAACTAAAAGCTGAAAGGGAAAATGAAAGATGAAGGGTGAAACTGAGTCACACTCTGTCTGGCTTTCAACAGATGGAGACAATTAGGGGATTGTAAAGGATTAAAAAACGACCCCAAATTGGCCCTCAGGTATGTAATATGTCTATTTCATTAATAAAATAACTTTAGATTGCGTGATGTGGTTGTATTAGGGGTGTAACGGTACGTGTATTCGTACCGGACCGTTTCGGTACAGGGCTTTCGGTACGGTGCACGTGTGCACCGAAAGCCGAACGCAATCTTTTGTGTGCCGAACATAGGTCAATTTTCGTGTTTCCACACGAACATATTAAGTGGCGGAAGTCTCCGCGTTCAGCGCAAATCCCGCCCTGCAGCTGATTCTAAAGTTTTCATTGGTCATGTCAATATGTCAATCACTGTACAGATTGCCTACACCAAACACTGATCTCTAAACCTACCCGCCGTCACTGTAACCTAAACCAATGAAATCGACTGCAGGGAGGGATTTCCGCTGAAGTGGTTTGGGGAAAAAAATAAAAATCACACACCGCGTGCTGTACAACAACATACACGGCATGCTTTAGCCCAGCCTCTCGCTAGCTAGCGTCATGGCCAATGCAGACAAGCCCATAGACAGTACGGACAAGCCGGAGCTTGAAGAGCCACCCATATCATTAAGGTCTCCTGTTTGGGAACACTTCGGTTTCCCAGTGAAATACGTCAACGGACAAAGACTAGTCGATAAGACGAAAGCAGTGTGCCGACGTTGCTAACGCACTTGAAAAGGCATCATGCGAGTGTGAACATCACTACTACAAGGAAAAAAAACGACCGTAATTCAAACGCAGCTCCCGTTGGCATTTAAATAGACCTTTGCTGGTAATTCCGATCGGGCCAACGCAATAACGAAAGCAAGGTGTTTTTATAGCAGCTGATCTACGACCATACGCGGTTGTTGACAAGCTGGGATTGATAATGCTGCACTGTAATCCATAGTTATTTATTTATATTTTTCATTATATTTTATTATGTGATATTGGTTTGAGACTGAGAGTATTTTATTTAGTGGAGAACTTTGCAGCAGTATTTTTCTTATTCTTTTTTTTAATTTTATATATATTTTATTTATTATATTTTATTAAAAAGTGTTTTAAAAAAGTGTAAACAAATTGTTAAAAAAAGTTTATAGTAATAAACAACCTGCAGTTTAATGTTTGCATTTCTTTCCCTTACTGTACCGAAAATTAACCGAACCGTGACTTTAAAACCGAGGTACGTACCGAACCGTGATTTTTGCGTACCGTTACACCCCTAGGTTGTATATCAGTGGCCGACATTAAATTACGCCCCCCTTCTAAGTATTTTGCACACGGTTTTTATTCCTTTTATTTATTATGTATCCATCCATTATGTATTTCTGTTGGCCTGCTATTTTTTTTCACTTATCCCCCTGTACTTGTGTAAAACGTCCGTTGGTTTCATGAAATGAGCTATAATAATCTAAGTTATTAATATGTTGGTTGCTACAACAACCTCTGACACAGTGACAGTGATCCCCGGTTTATCTCATGAGACATCCAAAGTAGGCTAAGTTACCGTATGCAACACTTGAAATGCAACAATGCATTTGTAACGTATTCTCTTATTGTAAATGAATGATTTTCTGTCCGAGGAAAATATTCATCGTGACTATATGACCTCCTGGTAAAACTAACTCAGTAATATACAGTGGGCAATACAGCACCGTAAAGAAAAGACCTTTACGACTGCAGGTGTGCTAAAAACACTACTGCTTTTGTCCAAGGGGGCCGCTAGAATCAACACAAACTGAGAATTACATATAACTTCCTCCTTTAAAACAAAACCATTGATGAAGCGTGCTTGTTTAGAAAACAGGTATTACTTTAATTCAAAGTCCATCTAGAACAAGCATTGACATTGGTCGCCTGGTATATGCCTGGCTGCGTCATATGTCTCAATCATCAGGCATCAATCATTAAAATTTTGGCCACAGACATAATCAGCCAGTAAGCACTTTGTACTATGGATTCTTCAGGCCCAGTAGTAAGATCTAGTGACACCTATGTTGCTTGTTATTTGTTACATGTTCCATCAGCAGTCCAGAATGTTCTTGTTGCACCAAAACAAAAAAAGACTCAACATCTAAAATGTGAAGTTGCACTTCATACTTAAGGGACTTAAGTTAAATTGTTATACTTAAAGTAAAAAGAAATGGTCTAATTTGATCCTACAGTGTTTATACTCTGCACTTGCTTTTTGATTATTACAAATAATAAAGCAAAATGATCATCTTAAAATAGAAGATGTGCTGTCTCTCGCATCACATAAAGTATGAACAATTAAGTAAGTGGTGGATTCTTTTTTTTCCTGTCTCGGTCATGACTGTCTCTCATTTGGACTTGGTCTTGACTCGGTCTTGACTTGTCCTGGTCTCGTACTTGTCTTGGACTCGCATGTACTGAGTGAGTTCAGTTTTGTTTTGGAAGTTCAGAATGGTACTACTTAAAAAGTCCCGGCAAAATGCGAGAGCAAGTCTATAATACTTAGGTAAACTTAATGAGACATTAACTGAGTGTTTTTAAGTTACCAATCAACTTCTTCACTTGTGCAAATAGGTCAAATCACAACTACTTTTTTTTAATTATTGATTATTTTAAAAATTATATATAAAATATCATCTTTATGTAATATATAGCTATGTAATGCAAGTAGCTTTTATTTTTATTTATTTGTATTTCTAGCTTGTTTCATTTGTATCACTCAGGCACTTTTTTCCTTTCATTTGGTAAACTCTTGAATGGGAATTTCCTCAGTGTGGGATCCATACGGTTATTCTTATCTTATATCAAATGTATTCAATGTTTATTTTATTTGTGTTAAATGCCATGATCACCAAGTCCAAGAACCCAGAATTATGCTGCATTCCAGACACAATTTTTAGCCCGTAAGTTACGACTTCAAGTCACGACTCACGACTTGGTAGCGTTCCAGGCAAAGTCACCACAAACCCTTCTAGCTAGCGTTAGCGTTAGCTAGTGGCTACCTACAGTTGACGTCAGCTAGCGTTAGCTGATACTAGCGATTTCTAGTCGCCGACAAATTTTGGGCTTCATTTAATAAACATAACCTGTAGTAGTACAAAATCGTATGTGTATTGTTTTGATTACAATGTGCGGAATTATTTTACATGGCCTATTTATGTCTATTTATTTCTATTTCTCACTGTTAATCACCGGCGTCTGTACAGCGTCAACAGGGGTCGAGATTGTTGTTTATGTGTGTGTGACGTCAAAAACTGTAACTGGGAGTACAACGATCTGGTACGAGTTCACGAGTAGTAAGTTACGGGTTTGACTGCCGATCCAGGGCACTTTCACGGGTAGAAGGTTGTGAAAACATGAGTTACGGGTTGCCTGGAACACAGCATTAGCTGGTGTTGTGCAGCTAAAGGTCCCAAACCCAAAGATAGTTGGAATGTTAAAAAAAAAAAAAAACAGATAAAAAGCTGAATGAGGGCATTTGTAAACTCCCACATTTTAGCTCCAACATGAATGCGCCATTCGGACTAATTGAGACCCCTTAGATTTGACAGTACATTTTCTTTAAGGCTGCCATGCCCCGGAGTCCCTAAATGTAATTATACCACAGAGTTCATAAGATTAGTGTTTACGTGTTCATTAATTATAATAGAAGAACACACACAGGTGCTGGGGCTAATGCAGTGTGTGTGTGTGTGTGTATATATATGTGTGCGTGTGCATTCATGCGTGCGTGCATGCGTGTGCGTGTGTGCGTGTGTGTGTGTGTACATACTCTGTGCTGTCTGAATGCGGTATATTTCCTGCAGACAAAAATAGCTCCCAAATCAAAACCAGGTTAAGGGTTAATAAGAGAAAACTGGGTTACGGGGTCTCTGCTGTGTCTCTTATGGTGTTCTTCCTTTGTCAACTGAAGCACAAAGTGAAATGTGATGCTGCTGGTTTTTCCGCCACGTCAGTCACAAAGAGTGCTGGGCTCTCTGTTAAGTAAGGTGGCCTAGCAAGGCATACTGCTGGGATTTGGCTTGGAAACGAGATGTGAAAAGGGGGTCTGGGAAACGGAGATGAGGTTAGGGGGTTAGTGGGTGTGAGAGACAGACCGCGTCACTACACACTCTAGCTTCTAGAAATAAAAGGAAATCTTCTTTTTGGAAACTATCAAATTGGGTTTTTTTTCTATGCATGCCTTTAGTTATTTTACTTCTGTATGGTTTTATGGTATAGTGTAGCATATTTATTGTGTGTTATATGTGACTTTGCTGTCTGTGTGTGCAGGGATGAGGTTATACAATAGCAAGATATTAAAAACCCACTCCTCAAAGCCATACATCTGCCATGTGTGTGCCTTTCGGAATATAAAATGGAAAGTCTGATTAGAGAGAAAGAAGAAAGGAGGAGGAAGTAAAAGGTCAGGGAGGGAAGGCTTGGTGTGGGAGTCAGACAAAGTCCCTTTTAATAATGAGCCGCTTTACAGCACAGCAGAGCTTAGAAACTCAAGGCTGGTGATTTCACACAACCACACTTCAGCCTTAGAATCTGGTGTTGATTCTATAATTTCAGACACAAAGTTTCACATTCTCATTCTATATTAAAGGTCCCATAGCATGAAAATTTCACTTTGAGATTTTTTTAACATTAATATGCGTTCCCCCAGCCTGCCTATGGTCCCCCAGCGGCTAGAATGGCGATAGGTGTAAACCGAGCCCTGGGTATCCTGCTCTGCCTTTGAGAAAATGAAAGCTCAGATGGGCCGATCTGGAATCTTACCTTTATGATGTCATGAGGGGAAAGGTTACCCCCCCTTTCTCTGCTTTGCCCACCCAGAGAATTTGGCCCGCCCATGAGAAAGAGAGAGACATCATGGCTTGCAAACGAGCGAAGCATGGCAGTTGGTCAAGGCCACACCCCCACCCTCCACCTTGCCCCCCCTCTCTCCTCCTCAATAGCATTTAAAGCTACAGACACAGAAATGGTACATCCTAAGGAAAGCTCACTGTGGGACTGGCTCTAGTGGCTGTAATTCTGCACCAAGGCTGAATTTCGGGAAAGAGACTTCAGATACAATATTAGAGGACCACTAAGGTCTATATAAAAGCATCCAAAAAGCACCATGTCATAGGACCTTTAAATATTGGGTATGCAGTTGTTCAAACCCACCGCTTGATTTGACATTTGCTCCCATTAAATCCTGCATATACTGTACTTGTGTGTTGTAGGACAATAATGTTACAAACAGGACAACAATCGAAATGTGTCATGGCACATGCTGCTCCAGCCTCCCCCCAATTTCCTACTCTTGTCCTTCCGTCTCCAGTTCAACTGCACAAACGGAAACATGAATTTGGCAGTTTGGGCTGTTGGCATGCTTGTAGTGCGGACAGTTTCCAAATGATCATATTTCTAAATATGTGTTATGGTATATTCTTTGTTTGTTTTTTAGCGTTTAATATTTCCTGAGCATAAACCAAGAGCCTAAAAGCCATGTTTCCATTTAGAACTTCTAAATGTCTAAAGGCCAATCCTCCCATCTCATTAGACTTCCTGCAAATAGCAAGAGTGCCAATTAAATACACACAGTTAATTTAAATAAGACTTGTTGATAGAGCCCTCGGAGTCTATTATTACTGAACATAATCAGTGGAGAGCATCACTGCTGCGTGCTTAGCACAAGAAAAACATGCACTCTAAAAACCTCTACATGTCTACATGTCTCTAAAGCAGCCTATAAATCTGCAGTGGAGCTATGAAAAGAAGTGGCTGTCAATCAGCACGCCGCTGAATCCGTCAATGTACAAGTAAGTCAATTAGGTAGACAAAAAAAGCAGCACAAGAATGGAGCTGTAGGGTAATTGCTGTAGTCTGCGGGTCAATCTGTCAGTTGGTCTGTTAGCTGGGATTGGAAACAGGAATGTGTTTTTCCACAGGATCGCTTTAGGTGTGCTGTGTTAAGCGGCGTCAAAACTACATGCGTTTCTCCTGAGACTTTACAGCAGGAGACTTGTACTTTCGACTTTCTATCAAGGAACCACATGTCCGTCAAAACACAGTTGATCATCTTTTGTACGGATGATTTGAACCGAGGAAGTTTCATGTCCAAGACGAGTGCCAACTGTGGGTCACGTAACACTGTCTACGGGAAAAACTCATGGTAAGGGTAGGAAGGTTAAATATATGGAACACCCACAGTGAGTTCTTGGATGAGGAGCTGCAGGGCTGCATGCAATCGCGATTTCATAACAGCAAAAATTGTGCGATTTAAGTAAACAAAAAGTGTGCTGTGTGCGTGACACTGTGTGCACTGCAGTCTTCACGTTGTAACACCTTTCCCTTTACCAAAGGTGATCGTGCCTTTGCCATTTAAGCTCCAACCCTGGAATCTTCTCCCTCAGTCTGTTAGGTCTGCTGAATCTCTGGACAGTTTTAAGCTTTTTGGCTTTTTCCTTTTCCTTTATTGTGTTATATATCTTTCACAAAGTGAAAAAGCCCAAAGTCCAGCCCAAAGGGACTTACCATCTCCAACAGAAAACACTGTTCACAAACTGCTCCAAACAGCTCTGTTGTAGTCCAGCCTTTACTTCAGAGACAAATGTGCGTCACTTTTAACACGTTATAATGCTCGCCTAGCTGCTAGCGTGGCACACCCTCATACTCTGCTTCTGACTGGCTATTAGTCCTTACCTAGCTACTGCGCATGTGCGACTCCCAACAAAGATAGAATAGAAGTGAGAGGTCTCACTCTGTAGCTAAAACAGAGAGCTCAACACACAGAGTGAAAAGAGGAGCAGCAGCAATGTGCAGTACAACAACAATATGGTGTTTTCTGAAAATTAAATCATGTAAACCTATTCTGATATAACCTCTAAATACAATTATGAACCTGAAAATGAGCATAATATCAGCACTTTAAACATTAGCCTTTGTGTAAAGGGCTGCACCCCACTTTATTTTAAATTTAATTTGTATTTTGTAATGTTTATTCTTATTTATTTCTTCATATGTATTGCTCATGTGTGTGTTTTTAAAAGTGCTATATAACTTAGGGAGCGACCGATACTGTTTTTTAAAGGCCGATACCAATTATTAGTAGTTAATTAGTCCATATCCACGACCTTCCACTTCCGGGATTGCTAGTGCCACCGGAAATTGTCCTTTTTGGCCAGATGTCCGTTACCTTTCGTTTTCTTTGTGTAGGAATTCTAAACAAGAGGACTATAGTTAACTGCTCCTCAGATCTCTGCAGGGTAAATCCAGACAGCTAGCTAGACTATCTGTCCAATCTGAGTTTTCTGTTGCACGACTAAAACTACTTTTGAACGTACACACGTTCCACCAAAACAAGTTCCTTCCAGAGGCTATTTTGCAGCGGCACCACCAAAGACGATTGTGATTGGTTTAAAGAAATGTCAATAAACCAGAGCACATTTTTCTCCTATCCCGGAATGCTGTGTGGACTAGTCAGACCCTCCTCCACAGTGCTTTTAATGCGAGACTAGTAGTTAATGAAACCGATATTTGGAACCGATGTGCATTAACAGTGCAATGAAAATTAAGTAAAAATTAAGATTTTGGAATGTTACAAGCTCCAACACAAAACTTTGTTTAAATGCTTTAGCCAACCACACTATTGTCAAGCCAGCCAAGAAAACTTGTAGCCGTTCAGTCCACACTCATACGAAGAAAGTTGGACGACGTTCCACTGTCAAACATCTTGCACTTGGGGCAGAGCTGTTTTGCAGGCTGTCACGTACAGGTGTAGAGGCAGCTACACGCTGCGCCAGTGGTATGAAACGGTACACACTTCCTGTCTCCTAAATGGCCGTGGCCTCGTTTAAAGTGTAGTAAACGTCATGTGGACGGATGAAGTTATATTTGCATGAATTAATACTTTCTGTATCTGTGTTGCCAGATCTCGCAAGAGTTTGTTTCCTGAGACAGAAGCAGGTCTCAAACAAAGTAAATTCTCTCCTGATTTGACTCGTCTGAAAAACGCCATTTTAGTGTGAGAATGTTTAGGAGATATGCGGCTTGTGAAAAATGGGTCCAATATTTACTTTGGTGACTATGGGTGACCAAAAATCGGTCATAGTCTGTGTTCATGTTCACTTCTCCCATTGGAAATAATACACTTAGTCTCTGCCGCTAGTCTCACGATTTTTTAGTGCATCACCACAAGCCTGTAACCATAGAGGCTTCAATGAATAAAGAAAATAAAGTACATACTGGCCATTTAAGTACAGTAGGCTACCAAAATAGTGACATATAACACACTGAACGAAATATGGCCCTGATACAGGCTCTATCTGAACTCCTTGAACATGTCTTTATATAAATAAAACATGTCAATCAACATGCTGCAGCTACAGCTTCAGTCTCTAGAGAAATGGAGTTTGTCAATTGCCAATTTAAGTAAAGTAAAAAAACAGAATGATTTCTTAGCACACTCTTTAACTGCTTGCCTTACATGTCTTCAGCTGTCCTATCAAAATATTAATAAATAAAACTATTATTATTTTTTTTTTCATTTAAAAATTAAATCGCCAACTGGGTGAATCGAGATTGTGATTTTATAACGATTAATCGTGCAGGCCTATCTGCTACTACTATGATTTTTAGTGTTGATAAACATTCTCTTTAGAAGCACATGAGAAAACAGGCAGGACAATGTACTGCTCCGAAGCAGCTTGATCCAACATGTTGTTGCCTGGCAACAGACATCACAGACATCCTTTGAGAGAGGGAAAAAAAATGATCTTCTAACCCTGGCATAGTGTTTATGTGTGGTTTTTGCAGAGGGTGCCCTGTCACCGTTTTGATCCCCAGTGGGAGTTGCAGCAGCGTGTACTTCCACTGGGTGCAGTATGATGGCAGGCGTGGGGTGACACTGGCACATACAGAAGTATGGGGGCACAGTTCAGGATGGGAGGAAGGAACAAGCGGTAGTAGGAAAGACTAAAAGAGGACACAGAGGTGGAAGAAAGAAGAATAGGAAGAAGTATAAGATGAAGGGCAACTGAGAGAGAAATGGGGTGAAAGGGAAAGAGAGTGAGGGCCCTATTTTAAAGATCTAAACGCACGGCGTGAAGGGCCTGGCGCAGGTGGGTTTAGGGGGTTTAGGGGGTGTTTGAACCCACTTTTGATAGTTTAACGGCGAAAAAAAGCATCTGTGCGCTGGGCATGGTTCAAAAGGGTTGTACTTAGTGTCTTCATTAATTCATAGGTGCGTTTTGGGCGTAACATGCAATAAACCAATCAGAGTGTCATCTCCAATTCCCTTTAAAAGCCAGGCGCGTTTATACCTTGGCACATTGCTATTATGATGGCGGATATTGCACTAGTCCATATTGCTATTTCGATAAAATCACAATTAATTGTGCAGCCCTAATTAAGAAGAAACTGCTGTCTCCGCCTAAATTATATTAAATAATGACGCAAACATGTTATGGTTAATCATGTAATAATGTGTTGATGCTAATCAAAAATGCTTCTAATAAAATTTGAATTGATCAAAATGGAGCTAATTTGGACGGGAATGAAGGATTTAAAAAAAAAAAAAAAAAAAATAGCATGAATGGAGCAGAGGAAAGGAGACAAGGGTGTGCTTCACCTGTGGCTTCGGTACACGTTGAGCAGAATAATGATGAAGCCCAGGCAGTAACAGGCCAGGTAGGGGCCACCAAAGAGCCTGGAGAGCGTCCGTGTTCGATGCTCCCATCTCGCCACCTGACAAATGACAGAAAGCAGACGTCATGAGATGACGGTGTTTAGGGTTGTGCAGAATACCATTTTTTGAGCTTCGACGCTTCGGTTAGTTAAATTTAATTTGCAGCCAGGGGGGTCTAGGCACTCTCCGTTGGCTTGCGAGCTGGAAAAACCAAACTCTAGTCAGGCCAATCACATCGTGTATAGAGTCGGTGGGCGGGCTTATGGCTGCTGCTGCTGGGAACAGCGGTCTTCTGAAAGACTTGGAGTTAAGCTTTTCTTTGAGAAAAGAACAAAAGAACGGCACTGAAGGCATTCTTAAAAAAGGAAGATGTGTTCGGAGTTTTGCCGACCAGATCCGAATAGATAGAATAGATAGAATGCAGGTTTAAGGCACTTCCGCATTTGCAGCACTTCGCCGAACCGGATGCTTTGTCCATTAATATTAACAATCTATGGTCTATCTCTTTAGAATGTGCCTTTTTTCATTTCCTGAAAAACTTAGGACATACAATGTTTATGCCCGACATACACTACTACAAAACCTTTAAAAGTATTTTGTTATTAGGTTGACATTATTTTGTTCTCTACTCTTTCTGATTAAAGCCTTGAGGAAAGAGCCAGTATGCTATTTTTTACTTCAATTACCTCTGGTAATGGTCATCTTGATGCTTTTACCAAAAGTGCTCTTACCTTTTCATTTGAAAGATTGACCAAAGAAGGTTGTGGACTCTTTTTGTTCCCATCCTCTGAAGCCTGTAATCACCTTCATCATTACTCGCTTCAGCTTTTAGGAAACATGTCAGTGTTTAATGTAGTGGTTGGTGGTGTATTGATGTCTTCCTGATTTAAAGCATTGCTCTATCATCAGCAGTGTTTCCCATACATTGATATATTGTGTGGCGGCCCGCATAAGTTGACCGCCACATACTGCCGTATATGCGCTCTCTCTCTCTCTTTCTCACACACACAAAAACACAACTAGCCTGACGTTGTCATACTCAGATTCTAGTCAGAATATGAGTCTGATACTGCTCCACTCGGCTGTGATTATGGGGCGTGTTTCAACCGAACCAGGAAAGAAAATGCCTCTGCACTCAATTGGATAGACCTACAACCAATCAAAGCAACGGAGTATGTGACGTTGAGGAGTCCCGTAGGAAGGACGGCAAAAACATATTTCCAATTGACAAATGCCTTGATCGCAGTTCTCTGTTCCTCTTTTAAAATCAATGCGCTGTCGATATCTTCTATAACAGACACGATAGCGGAATCTACACATCTCAATTCTTCAGCGGCAGCCATCTTTGTTGTAAACGAATTCAACCCAAGCGCTCTTTGGTGACGTGGTTGATTACGTTACTGTTGATCATTGGTCCGAACAGCTCTGGTTCCAGCATGCTCCACAACGGATCAAGTCCAGACCGAACTTGACCGGATTGAATTCTTGCATGTTTTGTTTTGTTGTGCATGATCAAAAAGCATCCACCTCCTCTGCTTTTTTCACAAATCGCACCCTGATCATTGCTGTGATTGGATGTAAAAGTCCTGCTTCAAATACAACCAATAACTTGACTCATTTCTAATTTGAAATTTGTTACTGTTGACCCCCTTCTCCCCGCCTCATTGACACGCACTGCCAAGAATGTGAATGCGGGAGAGAGGAGAAGAAGCTCTGGCTGTCTGGTGGATGTCATACATCCTGTACATTCTGCAATGTAACGCTGACTGAGACAGCCTGGACCACCTTGGATTTTTATAGGCACTTATAAAGGAAGCATTAAGATAGGTAAGCTAAGTGTAAGTGACGCTAGCGAAGCTAGCAAGCTAACGTTATCAATCTGCCAAGCTTTCAGAGCAATATTAGGAGTGCCTATGGTTAGCATTTTCCACATTTTATCGTGTCATGCAGTGTGGGACTCGCACTGGTCTGGTCTGGTCTTGACTTGGTCTTAACCCCTCTAAGTCCTGGTCTTGTCGCAGTCTCGATACTCTTGGTGATCTCAGTTTAGGTGGTCTGACAACAACACTGGATACAACCTATGGTACATCATTCTATCCTGGAAACCAGATGAATTTGTTGTTAGAAATCCACTCCCCTTCCAGGCGCGGAGCTGTGGGCGGGCCTGGACGGGCCTGGGCCCGCCCACATTGACAGCTGGCCAGCCCAATCAGAAATTCACAACGAAAAAATACTACTCTGTATAGTTAAAAATGGATATTAGTTCTGTATGTGGTGTATTTTATCTATAAGATGTTAAAAACAGTAAAATTATAAGTAAGCCTGATAACTATTTAAAAAGTTAAGTGTGTTGGTGTTTTCATTGGTCAATGTAACATCAATGTAGCACTATTAAATCAGGCACGAACAACGGTAACGTTCGCTAGAAGTGTCATGGTATCTTGATTTTGCTTTAATATGGCTAAACAAGTTGCACTCACTCATTTTTGCTGAGGCTCAGCACACAGAAAGTTGACATAGTACTGGGAGTGAATGTCTGCAGCTGGGTGTGTCTCCACTCTCACTGTGTGCGGGTGAAGGCTGTGGTTCTCCCCGCAGGTCAGAAGCTCCGGCAGCTTTCTGTCGGTTTAACCAGTCCAGAAGAAGACGCACAAACGGAGGCGAATTTATGTTTTCCTAGGAGGGCAAAGCCATGTCCCGCCCTACCCTGCCTCTGATTGGCTTACTCTGGTATTCTCACCCGAACTTAACCAATCTCCTTCCTCGTTCCTAAACCTAACCAATCCAACAAACGAAGGCAGTGGGTACCAGCCAATCAGAGGTGTATAAGGGCAGGACATTCCTTTGCCATCCCAGAAACGCAAATATCAGAGCACTTTATGGTCCTCTTCTGCTCAAATGCGTCCAATGTTCAACATAAAGAAACACATTTCTACAGGGACAAGAAAACAATACATGAGATAAAATAATGTTTTGGTTAAGGTCAAAACTATGATCTAGTATGTTGAAAATAGTAGATAGTTTGTTGATATGTTGGCTTATTTAGCCTAGTCAAAAATATGATAGTTAATAATAATTGGAAGTTGAACGAGCAAGTATCTTGAACAACGAAAATGATAATCCATCTATAATGAATTCCCTTTTTCTCCTTTAAGCCCTGCGAAAAATGTTTCATCAGGCAACTCAAGACTGCTGCTCTAGTATAATTTCCTGGATTCGGGAACTATGTGGATGATTCGGGACAACTGCCTAGATTCAGGCCCACCTCGACTTAATCCAGGCCCACCCATCTGTCACGTTCTGCATCCGCCATTGTCCCCTTCATGTTCTACAGCTTTCAGCTTTTATTTAGACTCTTGAAATGTTTTCAGAAAAACAAAACCATTTCAGTGTACTATTTAGATGTCATTTGAGAAAATTAGTGAACCAGCGGCAATTGTTTTCCTGCTTCATAACAGAACCAACATGCATGTGTGACTAAGAGTTACATTGATTACTTGCTGTTATGGGTTGTAGGTCAAGTTTTGTTGCTCTTATTGGTTGTCGGTCTATTCAATTGCATGCAGAGGCATTTTGGTCTGCACAGTTGATAACATCTCTGGGAAATTGAAAATGAATGAAAGCTTCCAGACTATTACACATTTTCAAACTTAGGCAATAACTTGCAATGTTCACACTAAGCGTCTTTTTTTGAAGTTGCCAGCGTCTGTTTTACATTATAATCCTATGGAGTAAAATGTGTTTAAAAGCTGACCAATGACAAGCGGAGTAGCGACACCTGTCGTTTCCATAACAGCAAGAAAAAATGGAGACGTTGCTGATAGATAGACTTGTGCTAGTGTCGGAGCACAGCGAGTTGTAGGATATGACCCAGGTGTTCACTGTTCAGGGAACTCACTTTGTTTTATCTAACGTTAGTAGCAGCACCGCTCCCTCTCTCGGTTCTTTCTCTAGATCAAGGCAACTGATTTTTTTTTATCTTGCGCCGCTCCACGTACCACTTTGGATACTGAAGCTGTCATCATAGCAACAAGAGACGCTCTCGGCTGCAACTACAAAAGTCCCCTAGTCAACTTTTTCTTGTCAAAAAAGACGCCAGGTGTGATCGTGGCCTTAGTCTGGCTATGCCAGATTAAATAATTGAAGCTTAAATCTGCACTGCACAGCAAATATGGTCAAACCTGATGAAAAATGATTGAGGATAAACCTCAATGAATACTGAACTTGTGGCAAGTTGTGTCAATCAGGTGACAGGGAAAAAATACTGCTGTTGGTGTCTGCTCTGAGGGAATTCTATTGTTGTTATTGCAAAGACAGCTGGTACATTGATGGCGTTCCTAATTGATGTTAGTTTACAGTTTTCAGCTCTCCAAGTTGCCCCATGCATATATCACAGGGACTGACAGCTTACCTAAGTGGTCACAATCAACCACTGTTGACTTCACACTTACAATAGAAACTATACAACTCTTATAGTTTATGCAACATACAAAGCGTGTGGCCTGTCTATTAATACGGGAAACTTACTGACTGAAAGAGTTGACCTTGGATGGATTCGAAATGACTGACCCACTGACTGTGGGCTGAAGAAGTGCACTGATGGACTGTAAAACAGCAGAAAAAAAAGACACAAATGTTGCCACGGCAACACTGTTTCTATGTTCAGGAGAGGAAAGATAGAGAAAAGAAAAGAAAAATTAATAAAAGGTGTGAGGAAACTGTATATGATGTTTAAAAGGAAGGCTTTCTACACCTACTCAAATGGCATTCTCTTCAGCTCTATGGGAAAGGATGAGCATGGACAGTCTTTTTCAAGATATGTTCACTGCAGTGTTTGACTGTTAGATCACGAAGCAGCCTGTGGCAATGATGGGAGCTTAAGCTCCATGCTCAAGTTGAGTGCAATCAGAGGTAGTAATTTAAGAGGCTGCCTTTGGTTCTTCAAAATAACTGACCAAAGAACTACATCTTCAGGGCAAAATAATGGATGCAGAACAGTGTCAAATTTTTGACTTTTTAAGACTGTTTTAAGGCCACCTATTACCTGTATCACAACATCCACAACAAATGTCAGAGTTAGATGTCAGAGTCCAGAAAAATTGTCCGGAAACATCGGCTGAAACACAACTGGCTGATAGCTGTCGTTTGCTGGAGACCCTTTACAGCAGTAAGATGTGTCTCATTTTTTGCCTGAGACTCCAGTACCCGTCCACCCAACGTTACCAGTTTATTTGCTTTCTTGCATAAGAAGCATTGGGCTTCAAATACGTTGTTAGCAACTGGCTTTAACCTAGCCCTAAATTCAGCTTTTTTTCAAGCAGTATCGCTAAACTTTCCACTTTCCCATAGTTGAAGAATAAAATCTGTTTATGTCTGTGGTACAATCCAGAAGAGACTCGCGCCAATAACACTGAAGCTGATTGGCTGCAATATACAGTAAGTTGCATATAGCGCTGGGTATTGTTCAAAGTATTCAAAACCGGTACCAATACAATGACTTTGATACTGGTTCCTAAACGATACTTTATTTGATACCAATTTTACAAAACAAAAAGAAATTTCAACATTACGGCACAAATCTTTGTATTTATGTTTCAGCTCCTACTACGTGAGCCCCATCTCTGTGTGCAACGTAGAGTTTTTCCTGCGTGTCTATACGATGTGTAACGTTAGATAGCCAATCACAAACATTATGAGATCTTGGTAAGTCTCTTTAGGTAGTGAAATTGGGTATTGACGAGGCCTTTTTAGATACTTTAGAGTCGGTGCCTAAAAAGTACTGAATTTGGTAGCCAGCCCTAGTTGCATGTTGGTCTCATTTTTAGTCGTAATACAGCAAATTATATTTGGAAGAAAGAACTAACCCAGGGAATTAAAAAAACAAAACATTCTAAAGCGCTGCAGGAGCATTTCAATGAGCATTAGAGGTAGTGTTAAATGGACGTAGGAAAATTAAGACCCGTTTAAAATTATTTAAGACTATTTTGATTTTGAAATTTTACAGAAACCCTGGTAGCAGCAGTGACATCACCCATTGATTTGTGGACTGCTGTTTTGAAGTCTTGAGTGTGAAGCCTCCCTTAAGTTACCAGCTAGCGCTCAAGGTAGCTAGGTAGCTTGGTTGGCGGAACAACATCGTTAATTTTAAAATAAACTGGACCATAATTTACAAAATGACCATCACGCTGAATTGAAGAAGACTTGAAAGTGGCAATTGAGGCCATGAACCCATTATGAATATGTTTACTGAGGTAGTAAATCAAGTGAGAAGTAGCATTTCCCCATAGACTTCCATAGAAACGGGTCTTCTTTTTGCAACCAGCATCGTCTTCCTTAATGTCTTTCATTCCTATTTTGTCTCTGTCTCAATGCCAATAGAAGAAGACTGCTGTGTAATTAAAGCCCAACAATGTAAGCTCTTCTGTGACTCACACTAAGGTTACGTCCAAATTTTGATTACATTACAGTCTGCTCTGTGGGACACTAGGACACAGCGAGCCAGAGGGAAACAGAACGGTAACAACAACAATGGAGCTGGAAGGAATTAGCCTAGCAGGTAACACGTTTGTGAATGCAGAGATGATGCGATGACGTAAAGCTTTTTGATGTAGCAATTTAAATGTGACACCTAATATAAAGGCGCATACATACGTCATCATCCTCTCGTATTTATTCATAGAGCATGGCGGCGCAGGTGTTCATTTTCGAAACTGACGGAATGCCAGCCTGAACAGCTAACGTAGACTGAAGAGGTTACTGACAGCTGGTGATTAAACTACTACTTGCCACTACAGCACAATATTTCTTATATGGCAGACTTTTTATAGGCAAGCTTTTGTGTGTAATTTAACGCTACGTTAAGAATGTTAAAAATTCAGCAACGTAAAAAACAAGGAGGTGCATCAGGTTACCATGCTGCTTAGGCTTTACCTGAAAATAAGAGACTATGTGGAAATAAAATAAAGAGGTTGAGAAGAGGTATACAGTGTGCTCACTACTCATAAGAGAGGAAGAGAAAATATAGTTATATATTTTTACCGCTGACAATGTCTTCTTTTCTTAGTGTCCAACAAATATGTGACACATAGACCCACGTCCATGTTAACTCTGAAACGCCAGAGTGTAATCGTACATTTTCTTTTCCATGTGAACAGCATAAAGTGAACATTAATGAGGATGACTGGGGAACTGAGGGTGTGATTACAGCATAATTGACCATCAAAATGCAATGTACTCATGGTTTTGCAATAAAATGCTCATCTGAACATGAATGCAAGCACACTAAACAAATGTGGGAACATTTCATTCTCTGGGTGCATCTGTACCTGACTTAAGAAGGCTGTTTTGTAATTAACCTAAAATGCTTGACAATGCACGGGCTAGTGTAAACTCCTAAAAGGCACACTTTGCACTTACCGTTTTCGGCGACACTTATTTCTTCTTGAGGGGTTTATTTAGAGAAATACATGGGGGTTCATTTAAAAACCCAGGAACACATCTTATTACCCTGTGGGAAACATGACAATCAGGGTCCACCATCCACATTAGCAGGCCAATTGTGCCTGTACGCTCTAGTCTGAAGCAGCGATGGGACTGCACCATCCCAACAATCATCCAACATGATGAACCACTGGGCAGTGGGCACTCACTAAACAATTAAAATACAGTGTGTTTTGTTCTACAGACAGAATACTGATGCTGTTATCAAATCCTCAATCAGGCCATGGAAATCACAGAAGGCAGAGATGAGGAGAGTACAGCGAGTGGCGCCAGCTTGGCAGAACTAACAGCTCTCTAAGACAAATTCAATCAAGGCTTGGGTAACAGGCTCCTCCTGGTTCCCCATCTGCCCACTTAAATCTCAGATACAGGCACTTGAATGGGCTTGACAAAAGGAATACAGCTCATTGAAAGGTTATTTCCGACATCTGATTTTCCCAAATGAGAGAACATCTAAGCAACAAAAATGGGGAAAATATGGCTAAAAGCATCCTTACCTCATCCTCAACACATCCCTATCCAAGAATACACTTACTGGCGACTGAACCAAATGTACAACTTATGTAATACAATGTACATCTTATGTAATACAGTGTGTGTGGTACTTTGCAGTGCCTTGAGTTAAGGTAACTTTCTTATATAGCGATATTACTTGCGATAAATAAACAGACATTAAAGTGTACTCAGTTCTGCATTTCTGCTGCTTTCAGTATTCCGCTAAAATACAACATTCTTTTATTGAACGAACTGAACATTGAATTGAACATAAAACGGCACTAAAAAAAGAATAACAGTTACATTTTAAAGTGCAGTTTTCTACTGATATTTTTCTTTCAACTAACACAAACAATCTTGTGTCTTTCGTGATATGTCGCAGCCTTTTTGCGATGTGTATATTGCATCAGTTGATATTGCGATGCCAATAACGATGTATTGTGCAGTCCTAGCTTGGACTGTGATTCTATCAGCCTAAACAACAGCTGGTTGTTGACCCATTGTATAGTACAGCTGTTTGATGGAGGATGGCATGTACACAGGCACAGATGCAGACACACCCACAGCCAAGTGCATTAATGCGAGGATGTGTGCTGTCCTGGAGTATCAAGGAGAAAGAGAACAAGAACATAGACAGATCACATGCGCATCGGCGAAGCCCTGATTAAATCCTCCTCAATTTAGAAACCAATAATTAAATATTGAAATATCTAGGGATTTGTGGACATTTTGTCCTAAAAGCAGTGGAGCAGATTCTGGGAGCACGCGTTTAACAAAACAAACTTAATGTAGATATGGATCAAAATGGGGGAGAACAGGACACTTTATTTTTTAGCCATGCTATCAGTGTGGCTCTAGGGACGGCAATGTTGTCTATTAGAAAATAGGGGGGAAAAGTGCTGCACACTCTGGCTCTGTGTGCATTTCTCTTTTTTATTTAGATGACGTTTCGGCCCTCAGGCCTTCTTCAAAATCAAAAATCTGTCAGTTGTTATTCGTCAGTCCATCCCTTTGGTCCAGACTGAAAAACAAATATCGGATAGATTGCTATGAAATTTTGTACGAACATTCGTGTTCCCAGAAGAGGTATACTAAGGACACAACCATGAGGTTGATATTTGCAGTCATGAGGGAAATATTATGTAACAACTATTCAATGCTAAATACAGACTCAGGCTCATTAATACAGATTCATGTTCCCCTGCAGGATGAATTGTAATAACTTTGACTTATTATCAGAACATTTCAATTTGTCCAATAGTTGGGTTCATGACCAATTACCTGCAAAATGAATGTACGTTTAGTGCTAATAAGCAAATGTTAGCATGCTAACACAATAGTGACCATAGTGAAGATTATACCTGCTCAACATCAGCATATTATTAGCATTTTCATTGTAAGCGTGTTTGCATGCTCATGTATCATTTTGCTCAAAGCACCGCTGTGTCTAAGTACAGCCTCATTACATAAAGCTGCTAGCATGGCTATAGACTCTCAATTCAATTACATTTTATTCATAGCGTTAAATTATAACAGCAGTTATCTCAGGACACTTTACAGATTAAGTCTAGACCACACTATAATTTACAAAGCCCCAACAATTCTCACCAAGAGCAAGCATTGACTCTTAGTCTTGTTGCTCTAAGGAAGGCAATATTGGTCACTTTGAACAAAATATCTTGTAAATGTTGTGTTCCCAATGGATGATTCCACATGTCTTAGTGACTCAATCAGGTCAAAATATCACCATCACACGCATCTTGGTCCAGAAGAGGTATTCAGAAAATTAGGCATCCAATTCATACAGTATTTGCAGTTGATCTTCATGGTCCCAAATGAATTAAGCCCAACATTGTTTTTGTCCAAATGTTCACTTCTACATAAATATGAATTTTACAGATCATGTCCCACTCAATTCATGCTTCTTAGAAGCTGAACCCTTGCTATTTTTGACACTTGAGCTCATAAGCTTTCTATTAGGGCTCCCTCTGGAAATTAGATTTCTCATTATCTAGTCTATATCCACTTTCGGGATTGTTCAGGTGCTGCTGGAAATTCTGCCGGATGTCATTCATTTTGGCCGGATGTCCGTCACCTTCCTCTTTCTTTGTGTTGGCATTCTAAACTCCGGTAGATTTATGTGTACTATGGTTAACTCTCTGCAGGGTAAATCCAGACAGCTAGCTAGACTATCCGTTGAATCTGAGTTTTCTATTGCACGACTAAAACAACTTTTGAACGTACACACGTTCCACCCAAACAAGTTTCTTGCCGAGGCTATTTTGCAGAGGCGTCGTTGTTCCGTCTGGCACTTAGCACCGCCCAAGACGATTGTGATTGGTTTGAAGAAATGCCAATAAACCAGAGCACGTTTTTCTTCCTTCCCGGAATGCTGTGTGGACTAGCCAGACCCTGGCAATGGTCTGGCAATGAGAGACTACTCATTATGTAACAGTTAGAATTCCATGACATTCGCTGGTCAGATGCCTTATCCTAAAGGTATACCCCTTTCACCCTTAACCCAATGACCTTTCACCTATTGCCACTCTCAAGTTAACTTTTCAGTTGCATTGCACAATGGCACATTAACTGAATATTACTAATTAAGAGCTTACTTATTCACTAAATGTCTTTATGACCTTTGAATGAACTGATGCACATGAAGGTTGATTTCCTTTTACTGGACTGATAAAATATAGTCATTTTGTCATCTTGCTCTCAAATAACCATTGTTTAATTCTGCCCTTAAAGCATCTCTTTCATGTTAGCCCAATGAGATTTTGAACTCTGTTACGATTGCATCTATTCCACCTCCAAGCAGAGGTAGAAGGTCGAACCTACCACTGTATCTGACCCAGATTATGTCACCAATGATGACTCAGTTGAAATAATTTCAGGCAGTACAATGCCTGTAACAGAGCACATCTGAATAATAAAAATATCTCAACAGCAGCAAAATTACTAAAGTCAAAATGCTCTCCCTGTAGCAAGTTTACAGAGGACATAAAAATGAACTGGATCAAATAAAAATACATAAAAAGAAATTAGTGTTGGAAATGCTGAAAATGTACTCTAGAGCAACCACAAGGGTTGACAGTCTCAGACTGTGGCTTGGTTGTTATTGACACAGTTATATGACTATAATCATTTCCCCTAAGGTACAAAAACATTTCAGTCACGCTGTGATTTGGCTTCTTAGCACTAAGCTCAGGACATACACACCATTTAACGATCTGTGGCCAGCACAGTGTTTGGCATGAAAGGCATCTTTAGATTTTGAAGAGCATGAAAGCCTTGACCCTGAAGGGATAGACAGAGACTTATCCAACATATGGTCGTACATTGAGGGCTTTGTCTTCTACTATATCTAATAATAGTATGCACAGGGTAGTCACTTACAGAACTGGATTAGGCAATATGATGGCATCTACTGTCACGATATATAGATTTGTTTTGCCAGACAGTGGTAGCTCTCCCTTTACTATATAGTGTATTAGGTCATTGTGAGCATTGTTGCAAATCAATGAGCATGACTAATTTATGGCAATATTATATTTTTATATGTTTTTTGCATGATTGAGATTATGCACTTTCATAATTTGTTGAGGTACTATTAGATGTTCCATAAAATGGATGATCACGATATAATAATAATAACATTTTTTTTTTTATAGATAGTCTGTGGAACAGTTTCTCCATATGGCCCATCCCTACTGGCTGTGACTTTGAAGTTAGTTAGGACGGCTGGACATCCCTGTTGAAACCCACTGATCGTCTGGTGGAAGGGTCGTCATGGCATTTTGTTTTAAACTGGGATTACTTTCTCTCTTGCCAAAGGAAGTAAAGATGGTGACAAATACATTATAAAGTAAAATAGTTCCAAAAATGACTCAATCTATGACTTGAGGTATCTCTATCTTAACATCTGGAAGAGTTGCATTTTTCTAAATACAGTAGACATGAATGTAAAGTAAATATTTGAATACTATAAAATATTTATTATATTTATTTTATAATATATAATAAATAGTTCTGCATATAAACAGCAACTCAAATATTAGATTACTCTTTTTGGGTTGAATTCCTGTGGATGATAGTGCACACAGGGGTGAGTCCAGTTTTTTTTTTAAGTGCGGTGGCACGGGGAGGGGGGGGGGGACCAAGAATCATTCAATTTAAACAAATTGTCTATCTGTATACAATAACCCTTTTTCTATAGGCTCAGTGTGCCACTTTACAAAAAACTATTCCAGTGCTGGTCCTGTGGTATCAGAATTTTGGATAGTAGTACTAGTAGTAGTAGGAAACATTACCTGGTCATGTGACAAAGACATGGGAAGATTGGCAGAACAGGCAGTCAAGTGACAGAACTCGCCGATGGATTGGGAGGGGCACCAGGGGGAGCTAATCATATTTTAGGGGGTGCCGGTGCAACCACGTACCTCCCTGCTAGCCCCGCCCCTGAGTGTACAATCTTATTTCTTATCACAATGATCCATAGAGTACCTAACTGTCGTTAAATACCACCATACAGTAAGGCAAGAATAAAATGTTGTATCTTTTTAATTTTATGAAATTATTTTTGAAGTTTAGTTCAGTCAGATCTCACTATTGTGTATGCAAAATGGTTGCTGACCTTAGGCGGTAGTCGCAGGGGGGGGTCTGAGGGTTGTCCCCCCCTAAAAATATCATTAAAACCAAACTGTATACATGTTGTACATAATATATAATTCAAATAATTGTGTAAGCAGTAAAACAATACAGACGCAAACAGGGCAAAAATAGGGGTTTTACATTTAGAAACATGTTGACTCCCTTGCCTCACAGTGGTTTGGTCCAATTCAATTCAATTTTATTTATAGTATCAAATCATAACAAGAGTTATCTCAAGACACTTTACAGATAGAGTAGGTCTAGACCACACTCTATAATTTACAAAGACCCAACAATTCCAGTAATTCCCCCAAGAGCAAGCATTTAGTGTGACAGTGGTGAGGAAAAATTCCCTTTTAGGGAGAAATCTCAGACAGACCCAGGCTCTTGGTGGGCGGTGTCTGACGGTGCCGGTTGGGGGTGTGATGAATAGTGGCAATAATAGTCACAAAAAAGATAATGGAACTATGACTAGAAATAGTAGTTGTAGTAGTTCATGGTGTAGCAGTTCCACTGCTTGGTTTTGCTGCTGGGGGATTTACAGTCCACAGAATTCCAGTGGGACTCGTGGGAGGGGTCGAATTGCGTCAGTAAGTAGGAGAATCTATTTTTTTAACCCAGACATACTCAAATGTCTGACTGTACGTACATCTAAGGACCTTAAAGTAATAGCAGTCACTTCTGAACCTTGAACCAAGACCCACAAAGAGTTTCAATTCACAATTTTTTTGTCAACTACTACAGCTACAGCTGGCTCTTAAGAAGGATACCCCCCACACACACACAAACACACACACACACACACACACACCAGCATCTAAAATCTGACACCATAATGCACAGTCCTCAGCTGTCGCAGTCTTATTAATAATTATGCTAAATATAACTCCATTAATTTTGTTCTAAGACAAAGACTTTATGCTCCCATGTGCGCAATACTCGTGCGTCAGACCATGAAAATAATCAGAATAAAAGCTGATTGTTGAATTTCATTGTGTAAGAAACTGCCATGGCTAAACTGAAGGGTTTCATTACAAAAAAAGCATTCAGACATCTTCATTATGCATGTAAATATGGTTAGGATTGTAAGTCCCAAGATCTCATGATAACCTTAATAGTTGTTTACTGTATGACTGTCTGCACTTTGACGCAAGAAATCTAAGCGTAGTTGTCAATTTTGTTCTGTTTTAGAATAAAGTTCAACAGAAAGTAAAAAACAAAGTTCATTGACATCAGCGTCACTTATCAGGAAATAATGGTCTTTCAGTTAATGTTGCAGAGATGTGACAATGACACATCCTACAGTGTGAGCAATTCATCACACCTCCTTTCACTCTTACACTCGCACGTCTTTCTCTTATTCTCTTATTTTCTTTCTTGAGTGTTTGCTTAGTTTCATTTCTTAATAAGCTGCTTGATTTCCTCCTCTGCACAGTTTGCTTTTATTCTCTCTATTCTCTTTTCCCAGCATTTAGACTCTGTACATAATCAGAGATACACTGCAGGGTCACATTGACATGTAGTCCAGTCATTTTAAGCCAAAATGGGGGTAAACCTTTTTTTTCCCTTACTCAGGACACACTGAGGATACAAAATCAGTTGAGTTTGCTTCTGTTGCAATTTGGCCTACCTGTTTTCATAAAATGTTGCAACTAATGTTGCACTTTCCCCCTTTGTTCCCTTCTTATACTTCCTTTGTGTTTGGAGTTTTGTTTTTATTTAATCTTACCACTCCTCTCCTCTCCTCTCTAATTTCTAGATCCTGAGGGTTCTGCGTATCTTAGCTGTTCCTAGGACTGTGCTCTTCACTGCCAATGACTACTTCTGTCATTGTTGTGCACATGATAGATAAAGAACACTGAACCTCAAAATATCGATTATAGCCAAATATAAAAAAGTTTAAATGATTGGATAAATGGTTGAAATAGTTAGCTGTTCAATTTTATACCCCCAAAAAATGATTAAAACAATATCCAACAGTATAGTAAAGTAACATCCAGTTCAAAACCAATTCAAATAAATATATTTCCTTTCGAGCCACAATTACAGCGAAGACTATAACCAAACGTTTGCAATAACAGAAATCAAGAGCAACACCGCATGAAATCATGAGTGAGTCAGCAGATTAGGAGCTGCATACGCAGCGTCAGTGATGTGAGGCTCCTTTGTTTTGCTCTCAGGGGTCTTATCTGGGGCTTGAGGAGTCATAATTCGGCCTTGGGCAGAGCAATAACAACAGAACGAGTTATCTGTGTTTAGACGGTCTGAAGTAAAGAGAAAGGAAAAGGTGTTTAATCTCATCAGGAGTGCCAAATTAGGACTCCTCAAGCCCCAGATAACCCCTGAGAGTTGGAGCAAAACATAGGAGCCCTTTTCCTAATCTGCTGAGTCACTCATGATTTCATGCGGTGTTGCTCTTGATTTCTGTTATTGCAAACGTTTGGTTATAGTCTTCGCTGTAATTGGGGCTCGAAAGGAAATATATTTATTTGAATTGGTTTTGAACTGGATGTTACTTTACACTATACTGGTGGATATTTTTTTCAATCACTTTTTTAAATGTCCTATGACATGCTGCTTTTTGGATGCTTTTATATAGGCCTTAGTGGTCCCCTAATACTGTATCTGAAGTCTCTTTTATATAGGCCTTAGTGGTCCCCTAATACTGTATCTGAAGTCTCTTTTATATAGGCCTTAGTGGTCCCCTAATACTGTATCTGAAGTCTCTTTTATATAGGCCTTAGTGGTCCCCTAATACTGTATCTGAAGTCTCTTTCCCGAAATTCAGCCGTGGTGCAGAATTACAGCCACTAGAGCCAGCCCCCAATGAGCTTTCCTTAGGATGTGCCATTTCTGTGTCTGTAGCTTTAAATGCTGTTGAGGAGGAGAGAGGGGAGGCAAGGTGGAGGGTGGGGGTGTGGCCTTGACCAACTGCCATGCTTCGCTTGTTTTCAAGCCATGATGTCTCTCTCTTTCTCATGGGTGGGCCAAATTCTTTGGGCGGGCAAAGCAGAGAAAGGGGAGGTAACCTTCCTCCTTACGAGGTCATAAGGAGGAGATTCCAGATCGGCCCATCTGAGCTTTCATTTTCTCAAAGGCATAGCAGGATACCCAGGGCTCGGTTTACACCTATCGCCATTTCTAGCCACTGGGGGACCATAGGCAGGCTGGAGGAACTCACATTAATGTTAAAAAACCTCATAAAGTGACATTTTCATGCCATGGGACCTTAAATATAAAATTGAACAGCTAACTATTTCAACCATTTATCCAATCATTTTAACTTTTTTACCATTTATCCAATACTTTAAGCAGCTATAATCAATATTTTGAGGTTCAGGGTTCTTTATCTTAGCCTGGTCCTACTAGACTCTGGTACATTTTATTAGTACAGAGAGTCTGGCCACTCTCCATTAACAAGTGTTAACTTCCTTGAAGGTGGGTACTCTGTTGAAGTTTAAAACTATTGGATCTGCCCAGAGCCACTCTGGATCCGCCATAACCAATCGCTAACGTTTGGTCGTGACGTTGGCTTAGCATCGCTAGTGTTCACCTTAGCCAACTCCTTCACCACTAACGGAGCGAGCTGGAAAATCAAACTTTTCCCGAACCCCGTGGGGAGGAGGGCCACAACATCATGGCCACCAACACAACTCAGCAAAGATTGTTCTTGCTCGGGCATTAACGTCTGGATATTCAGCAGCGTTGCCACAACAGACTTTCTCCGCCACCATTACGGAACTACAACTCAAACTAGCGCACAAACTCAACGCCATCGTTCTCAGCCGCTCCCTCTGTTCGCTGATTGGACCAGTTAAGATTTGGCCAGAGAAAACCCAAGAATATACCGCAAACCCAGACAGTGTACTGAAGGAAAATGAAAATTGAGCGGTAGTACGTAGGAGGGTGGAGCCAGGATATCTTTATCTATCATGTGCACAACAATGACAGAAGTAGTCTTTGGCAGTGAAGAGCAGTCTTAGGAACAGCTAAGATATGCAGAACCCTCAGGATCCCAGGCCTCTGGTACAGTAGAGGACTGGGGGTTGGGTATTGTTTTGGTGCTAAAACTATACTTTTCAAACGGTGCCTAAACTGAAGCTTTAAAAAAAAAAAAAAAGAAGGAAGAGCAATAAACGGCATTCACTGACAAAGAATGGCTTGTTTATTGCTAAAGCCATATGGTCAAAATCAAATGATTTATTAAAAATGTAATAACAATAACGTATTAGTGTTGATGTAGCCCAAGTCTGTTGCGTCAGCTCCACACTCTGGTGGACCAACCACTGCTGGGTGATGGAAAACGCATCACAAATTGTGGCTATTTTTCACACACTCTTGATCACAAAATGTAGTTTTCAGGTGTGACTCAATATGCCAACACATTTTTTCAATGAAATTGCAATTTCTCCATTCTTTTTTAATATTAGTTGAGCAGTCCCAAGTACCCCCTGGCAACTGCAGAAGTATACAGACTGAGGTAAAGGGGGTTAGGGGACACTGGTGAAAGCAAGAAAAGACATCATGTCAAATTCTCTCCATTTTGCAGTCATTCTCTTAAAACCTTTCCATTGGTTTCAAACTAGACTTTACACATTCCAACAATTTATTCAAGCCATTAATGCTGCACTGGAGCATTATTTTGAAGGTCAGCAAAATAAGGCTTGTACAGCAATCTTCTAGTAACACAGTTAGTTCCCACATCCTTTTATCTAAAGGCTAGCAGTCATGTCCATGCGATTCCAGCTGGGATGCAACCTAAGGAGGTGTATAAAACAAGAAAGAACAGACTGACCACTCTCCTCCCAGTACCTCAGTGTCACTGTGACATCTATCTCATGCAGCCCCAGAGCCGATCTAATCTCATGGAGCAGATTTGACTTTGGAAGAGTTAAGGCAGTTACACACCACAGGGCTCCAGACTAACTTTTTGCCTTGGTCGCACTGGTGCGCCTAACTTTTTTTATTTATTATATTCATATTCATTGAGGCATAAGATACAACTAAGAAAAGAAAATTTATTCAGAAAATTTAAATTTGTATCAATATATGTTATTTATTAATCTATAAAAAAATGATTAGGCCTGCAATTAAAGAATTGATTTGATATTAATCAGTTAATTACTGCCATTCAAAATGTGTTTTCCTTTATCTTTACAAATGTATCTTTTTAGTAGAATAAAGTATGTTGGTGAATGTTTTGCAGCGTAGTTAATTTATGACATATTTCTGTTCAAACCATTAACGGATCTGTCAGGTTTCCGATGTGTCCCCCCCCAATGTTAAAGCAGCTGAGGCAGAAATACTCACTTTGTTTTATTACATCCTATAAAGACTAACAAATCAGTCATTACAGAGGCAAAGGCAGAGGAGCAGGCTAATCACGAAGGTAAGAGAGAGGGAAAGACACTAATAACCCTTTGACTTACAGTTGAAACCAGATATTTACATACACTTCAGAAAAAAACACAAAAACTTTTATTTCTTTACTGTCATACATTAAATCAGAGTAAACTTTTTCTGTTTTAGATCAATGCATATTAACATATTTTTTGCATTTGTTAAATGTCAGAATCGAGCGAGGGAGAATTTCTATGTATTTGTTTTATCACTTTCATCAAAGTCAGAAGTATACATACACTAAGTTTATTGTGTCTTTAAACAAAAAGAAAACTCCAGATGATTCCATTCTAGCTTAAGAAGCTTCTGATAGGTTAATTGATTCCATTTGAGTTAATTGGTGGCACACCTGTGGATGCATATAAAGGCACACCTCAAACACAGAGCCACTTTCTTTGACATCATGGGAAAATCAAGAGAAATCAACCAAGACATCAGGAAAAGAAATGTGGACCTCCACAAGTGTGGCTCATCCTTAGGTGCAATTTCCAGATGCCTGAAGGTCCCACGTCCATCTGTTCAGACAATAATACGCAAGTATAAAAAACATGGGAATGTACAACCATCATACCGCTCAGGAAGGAGACGAATTCTGAGTACCAGAGAGGAACGTTTTTTGGTGTGAAATGTGCGAATCAATCCCAGGACAACAGCAAAAGACATTGTGAAGATGCTAGCTGAAACTGGTAAGAGAGTGTCATTATCCACAGTAAAACGAGTCCTGTACCACCATGAGCTAAAAGGTTACTCTGGGAGAAGAAAGCCATTACTTCAAAACCACCATAAAAAAGCCAGACTACAGTTTGCAACTGCACATGGGGACAAAAATCTTAATTTCTGGAGACATGTCCTGTGGTCTGACGAAACAAAAATTTAACTTTTTGGCCATAATGATAAACGGTATATTTGGAGGAAAAAGGGCGAAGCTTTGAAGCCTCAGAACACCATCCCAACTGTGAAGTATGGGGGTGGTAGTATAATGTTGTGGGGCTGCTTTGCTGCAGAAGGGACTGGTGCACTTCACAAAATAGATGGCATCATGAGAAAAGAAAATTTTGTGGATATATTGAAACAACATCTGAAGACATCAGCCAGGAAGTTAAAGCTTGGGCGCAAATGGGTCTTCCAAATGTTCAATGACCCCAAGCATACCTCCAAATTAGTTACAAAGTGGCTTAAGGACAACAATGTCAAGGTATTGAAGTGGCCATCACAAAGCCCTGATCTCAATCCCATAGGAAATTTGTGGGCGGCAAAGAAAAGGCGAGTGTGAGCAAGAAGGCCTACAAACCTGACCCAGTTACACCAGTTCTGTCAAGAGGAGTGGGCCAAAATTCCAGCAAACTATTGTAGAAAGCTTGTGGAAGGATACCCAAAACGTTTGGCCCAAGTGTAACAGTTTCGGGGCAATTCTACCAAATACTAAGGAAGTGTATGTATACTTCTGACTTTGATGAAAGTGATAAAACAAATACATAAAAATTCTCCCTCGCTCGATTCTGACAACAAAAAATATGTTAATATGTATTCATCTAAAACAGAAAAAGTTTACTCTGATTTAATGTATGACAGTAAAGAAATGAAAGTTTTTGTGTTTTTTTCTGAAGTGTATGTAAATATCTGGTTTCAACTGTAAGTCAAAGGGTTATTAGTGTCTTTCCCTCTCTCTTACCTTCGTGATTAGCCTGCTCCTCTGCCTTTGCCTCTGTAATGACTGATTTGTTAGTCTTTATAGGATGTAATAAAACAAAGTGAGTATTTCTGCCTCAGCTGCTTTAACATTGGGGGGGGCACATCGGAAACCTGACAGATCCGTTAATGGTTTGAACAGAAATATGTCATATGTCAAGAAATAAAAGTTTTTGTGTTTTTTTCTGAAGTGTATGTAAATATCTGGTTTCAACTGTATGTCATCTCGGCCACAAATTAAGTCCGTCTCCACGCACGCAGTGCTCGGACATCGTTCCAAATTGCTCAATAAGTAATAGTTATCAAAAAGACTGTAACATTGTCACTGGCCTCCATGCTGCTGTTTACTAACCCTGTTTTCCAGCGTGTTCGTGACATGGAAACATGACACAGCAGGAGAAAAAAAAACTGAAAGGCACGCTAATTTTGGAAAAAGCATGACAGATACGTAGGAAAGAAAATTCATGGAGATCATGTGAGTATATGAGGTAAGAGGGGGCAGGAACACCTGGTCATGCAGGAAAAATACAACAATGTGATTCACTAACCCCACTATGACAAAACCATTGGTAGTGAGAGCAGAAGGGCATGCTGAAAGGAGACAACAGCAGGGGGCAAAAAGAGAAAAATGGTGCAGAAGAGAAGTGAGAAAGACAAATGATGTAAAGAGCCAGAATATAGGGCCTGGCCTTGGCGGAGGTCTGCTCTCTCCGAATGCCCTTATAGTTCAAGATGAAACATTTCAGCCTTTTTGAGCAGTAACATGCTAAACCTTCAGCACTATCAGGAGCACGGCACATGCTGCACACAGTGTGCCATGAAACAAGGTGACAGTGTGACGTTACGTGCAAGAAAAATGGTGAGAAGCATGCTTTACCACTACCTTTAATCGAAATGTTATCACCATAAATGAACATATTCCTTGGACAAATGTACAAGTTAGCGCCCTAATGAAATATATATATATTAGGGCTGTCAATCGATTAAAAAAATTAATCTAATTAATTACATACACTATATTAGGGCTGTCAAAATAACGCGTTCATATATATATATATATATAGATATATATTTCTTCTCAATCTTTAAGCACAAAGATCACATATATGTCTGTTTCTTTCTTCGCTCTTTAAAAAGGTGGTAGTCAAATAAATCTAAATGAAACCCAATCCCTACCACTCCCATCTTGCAGGAATATGGCATTGTAGCTCAAAAAGATAAGATGAAAAGATCTTTTATCACCTGCTTCTCTAAGTAAAATCCATCAGTCCTAATGCTCTTTGCCTGAATACCTCCCTATTTTCTTTCAGTCTGAAGATAAAATGCAGAGCGGAAGGTCTTTGGATTGAGTGCTGAGGAGATTTTTAATATGTTGGAACGTCACCCTATCTCCCGCTATATCCAGCTCCAATTTCGCTCCGGTACCGCTCCCAACCGAGTACATGCAGATGAACGGCGCCCACCCTCCCTTCATGCCACCATTGCCTGCCATCAGGCCGACAATTTGCTGCCGAAGATCCTGGCATGAAAGGAGGTTGGGCGCATTTCATCTAAAAAATACAACGCACGTTTTTTTTCCTTTTTGGAGCGAGCCGTGAGCGACTTGCGACTTGATTCCGAGTTGAGCGCAGAGTAGTCTATGTTGACGACGTTTCATTTCTGGTTTTGTTCAGGTGCCGCCGGAAATTCCAAAAATCCCTAACTTTATGCCGGACGTCCGTTACCTTCCGCTTGCTTTGTGTTGGCATTGTAAACTCCGGACGATTTATGAGGACTATGGTTAACTGCTCCTCAGATCTCTGCAGGGTAAATCCAACCAGCTAGCTAGACTATCTGTCCAATCTGAGTTTTCTGTTGCACGACTGAAACAGCTTTTGAACAAGCTCATGTTCCACCAAAACTGTTCCTTCCCGAGGCTATTTTGCAGAGGCAACGTTGCTCCGTCCTGCGCTTAGCGCCGCCCAAGACGATTGTGATTGGTTTAAAGAAATGGCAATAAACCAGAGCACGTTTTTCTCCCATCCTGGAATGCTGTGTGGACCAGTCAGACCCTCGTTTGCGGCGCTGTGGAGGAAGGTCTGGCAATGTGAGACTAAGCGCAGAGCGATGTTAAGCGGAGCGGCCTGGAGCAGCTTTGAGCGGGGGGAGTGGAGAGAACGAACAGCTCCGTCAATAAGGAGCGAAAAATTCTCACCGCTCTACTTCGCTCATATGCTCTGCTTCCAGCAAAATGCACAAAAAGGGTGATTTGGGATCATGTGCAAGGCCAAGAGCACCTCAGTAACACTTACTTTAGTATTATGGCTTTTCTTTGTAAGGAGAGAGCTAATGCATGATGAGAATGTGTGCTGCCAGGCAGTGCAGGTGTGATGACTTAATGGTAAAATGAAATGTAAATTGTGAATTACGCCAATTTTAGATATAATGATCCTACAGCCTAGCAAGTTATCAAATCTGGACATCACAGCATCTGGTAAAGAGGTACATTGTATTCTAAACCCACCATTTTATGGACCCCCCTGTAATTCGCTTATCAAGTCTCCAGGGGGGTGGATGATGCAATTTTGACATAAATGCACCTTTTGTTCACTCACCTTGAGAAACCAAATACTCATGCTAAGATTCTATTTGTGGACTTTTCATCTGCTTTTAACACCATGCAACCTTAGATTCTTGCAGACATTTTAGCCAGTGAATTATATATTAATGCAGGTATTATTTATTGGATCATGGACTTTCTCACCAGTAGAGTTCAGCAGGTCAGAGTGGGCTCATTTCTGTCTGATGCAATGACAACATCCACAGGCAAGAATGTGTTTTATCTCCTTTGCTATTTATTTTATACACAAATTCATGCACTAGCACTTTACAAAACAGGCACTTTATTAAATATGCAGATGACACAGCTCTAGTGAGTCTGCTACAGGATGGGGAGGTAGATCAAGGGCCAGTTTTAGACTCCTTTTTAGAATGGTGCAATAAGTCACACTTAATTTTAAATACCTATAAGACCAAAGACATGTCCATAAATTTTAGAAAGTCACAGCAATCGACCAACACTTTTATCAGTGGGGAGACTATTCAGGTTGTTACAAACTACAGATACCTTGGCATTGTACTAGACAACAAGCTTAAATGGGACTCATGGACTGATCTTTTGCACACTAAGACACAGTAAAGAATGTACTTTTTAAAGAAACTGCTTGTTTTTAATGTCATTAACAAAATGCTCCAAATGTTTTATACTACTTTTATTAAAAGTGTTTTAACTTGCTGTATTATCTGCTGGTTCGGAAATGCCTCGGAGTCACAGAAAAAGACAATCAGAAAAATAGTTACAACTGCCAGCAAGTTACTTGAGATAACACTACCGAGTATTGAACACATTTACAAAGACAGACTGGTGAGAAAGGCCACTAACATTGTATGTGACTACACACACACCCCCTGGCATCTCATTTTAAACTACTGCCATCTAGGTGTCATTTCTGCCCACCCCTTCTGACCAAGAACAGATCCAAATTCTCTTTTGTACCACAAGCCATAAAAGCCTTAAATCAGTCAAAATAAGCTAGATGTCCAGCTGGCCTGGTCAAACCCAAGGGTGTATAGTGTATTGTAGTGTGTGATGTACTGTATGTTCTTCATGTTATGTCTGTCGGGGTCTATTTGTTTGCCACGGGGGACAATAAAGTTATCTATTACTACTACTGCTACTACTACTACCAAGTTACCATCATGATTCCCTTTTCACCTGCCTGGACCACCTCCAGCTGGTTTTATTTATATTTCTATTGTAATTTTATTCTTTTTTTTTTATTGTTTGTTCTTTTTTCTTTTCTACTGGTTTTTGGTCTTATTTTCAACAATTTCACTCTTGAAAGACCTTGTTACTTTGTTCTGTAAAAAGTGCTATATTAAATGAACTTAAAATGTAAATAAAAAATTGTATTATATTATTATTATTATGTACATGTAGTAGTAGTTGACATAACTAAGTAAAATATGTTGGATGGAACACTTCATTTCAAATACAAACAGAATAGAAATTCAACTGCAGTATATCTGTTGAACATCTTGCGAATTTGTCTTTATTTATTCACAGATTTTCTTTGTTGCATTAGTGCTCTAAAAACATTTTCAATTCATAGCTTTTTAGTTATGAGCAAGTACATTATAATTATAATGGTGCACGTTGGCTATGTTTGACAGTAAAGTGCCACATCAAGAGTGTGGGGGAGAAATAAAGTTAAAGAGATTTTTTTCTAACATGACTACTAAATTAATTGCAGCTAACAATTCACGCATAATTAGACTAGAGTGTTGGCATGATTCACACAGTAAACCCCATCACTGCGCAAGATGCAACTTGAAATGTACTATATGACTCAAGGCTGCATAGCACTAGTCCATGCTTTAGGATTGACTCTTTTACAGTGCATTACAATCAACACCCCCCCAAAAACTCACATTTTTTATCGCCCCATTTTAAAATGCAATTTTTTGCAATGTTTGGTCTTTTAGAGATTAGCTATAATCAGTCTGGCTTGCCTGATCGTGATCCTAAAAGATAAAGATATCTGATAAATCTATGAAATATAATCCTCTGTGATAGACAAAAGGGGCAGTTATATCAGGCTCAGACACTGTGGGGACAGTTTTCGGTTACACTTTACTTGAAGGTATCTACATAAGAGTGACATGACACTGTCATGAACGTGTCATAAACAGTATAAACAAGTCATAAACGTTTATGACATAACGCTTCTTTTATTAAGTGTCATTCGGTTTTTGTCATGACAAGTTATGGTTAGGGTTAGAGTCAGAGTATAGGGTTCACGTGTCTTGACTGTGTCATGTGTTCATGACAGTGTCATGTCACTCTTATGTAGATACCTTCAAGTAAAGTGTTACCCCGTTTTCTTTGATTTGACAAAGACGGATCAACAGTCAATGACAGCCTATCTGTGAACAGCAAATTTCAAAGCTATAGCTTCTAACACTATAGTTCCCAGTTGGTTTCTTCCACCACGTTAACCGAGGTATTGGAGCATTGGCTGGAGGTATGAAATGTCCAGTGTTGTGTATTTTACACATGCTCTAGGTCTGAAACGATTGCTTGAGTTACTTGATTACTATAAATCATTGATTCAAATGTCTTTGCTTCGAGGCTACGTGTAACATCCCAATGTGTTTCCACACGTTGATTATGACTGTCACACAACGCGCTCCCAAGTGACGTGACGAAGACGGTGGGGATTGCAAAATGCAAGAAGAGAGAGAAAATAGCGAGATAGCCTTTTTCTTGCAGCGCCTGGTGAAAATATCCTGCCCGGCAGAGTAGGGCACCGCCTATTGCGTGTTCAACCAAACAAACCACTATTTACTTTTGCTATTTAATAAAGCAAAAGTAAGTCTTATCCGATTACTCAAATAACCGATGGAACTCGAGTATAGAAATGGCCCGATACCATTTTTTGCTTCCCGATACCGATTCTGATACCTGAACTTGCGTATTGGCCGAGTACCGATCCGATACCAGTGTGTCATATATTTTATTATGTTTTAACAACTGTATCCCTTACTTACTTACTTATCCCCTACTATCCCTGTATGGATGTGATATTATTTCTATCTTTGTCGGTCTGGCTCAGGTTAAAGTCTCTGTGAAACATGAATTCCACAGAACTTTCTTTTATTCTCCAGTTTGACAGTCAGTTATAACGGAAAAAGAACATGAATAAACTACTTTAATGTAGATTTTCTTTAGGGCTTTATTACGTGATATCGGATCGGTGCATAAATTCCAGTACTTCCCGATACCGATACCAGCGTTTTAGGCAGTATCGGAGCCGATACCGATACTGGTATCGGAACATCTTTACTCGAGTACTAAAATAATCCATAGCTGCAGCCCTAATATGCTCTATGCAGTGCAGCCAACAGAGTAAGGCTTCAGGAGGAGGACGTAACGGAAGTGGAAGTTCACATTTTCCACATCCACCAGGTGCCCCAACCAACCAGTAGGAGTTAGTATTGCAGCAAATAGGACAAAATATCTCACCAGCTTCCCACCAATGAATCCCTGGTGTGCATCTGGTGTGCAAAAGCACCTCTGCTGGGGATTCAGTGCATTTCTCGAGTTAATGAACACAGTTATTCACTGATTAGCTTGTTAGGCTAAGTGCCTGCTGATTACTCACAGCCAGAAACAGCAGCAGTGTTGCTATTGTTCGTACATGTCTGCCAAAAACACAGACTGCTGTCTCAGCAAAGTTGGGTATAAAAGGGTGAAGACACGCTGAGCTGTCTGTACACTTTGAAACCAACACAAGTATTCTATAGGACATTTCCTGGTATCCAACCGAAAATCAATTTAGGAATATCATTGAAAGGCTCTATCTCCACTTTCAAAATAAGCTTTTTGCGGAGTCCAACACATTATTAGACTGATGAAATCAAACAGAATTATTTGTGCCAATGTGTTATCATCACAATGCACAAATAAAAAGAGAACTAAGTAAAGTAAGTGACAGATATGGCGTCTACAACAGCTACATAAACAGTAGACATTTTACTGTCCAGTTCTGCTGGAGTCGCTTAAAATCATTAAAAGTGAAAATGTTCAGCCATCATGAACGTTAACGGTTATGGTTTCAACGTCTCAATTTTACAATCTTTTTTGCTCCAGACCTCAGTGAACTTAACCGCACAAACCTTTAGATAAATAGGATAAACTATACAAGAGGTTACATGACTATTTAGTAGCTATTTTCTAGGAGTATCTCTTACCACATTCCAGAAGAAAGGGTTGAAAATGATGGCGATCACAGCGATACAAAAGCTGGCGTCACCAAAGTCGATGTGCTTTAGGAATCCTTCCATCGGCGTCAAGTCCATCTGAAAGAAACAGCCGCGTGAAAAATAAACATAAATACAGAAAAAAAACATATATTGTCAGAGGTCTCCACAGATTTTTGTCAGATTTCCATCCAAATTTATAGCAAATTTGAACAGAATTTTTTGAAAATCTGCAAAGGTTGGTATGTACTCAGACTTACTTGGTCTTGGTCTTGAGATTCCTTTTTTTTTATGTTGGACTTGTTTAATCCTCAAACCACTTTAGATACGTATTCCCATGTTATTTCCTATTTAGCTTGCAGATACGTTTCAGTTAAATGTTGAAGTACCAAGAGTTTCAGAAGATAGGCTTACATCAGCATTTTCTTGACCTTTAAGAGGCTTTTTTAAATTATTTGAAGTTATTTTTTTGTGCCAGACGCTGTTAGTTATGGTCTAAAAGTCGAATTATAACTGCATTATACAGCTGTGCTTGTGCTGGTGTATCAAATCACAGTAGCGGGCCTTTATAGAATGTTTTTACTGTGGATGAAAGGAAAAAAACAGGCAAAATGGGGCTTCTTTTTTTTTATTAAATGAAGCATGGCACATTGTCATAACAATGTATTTATAGTCTGATATTCCTTCTCCCCTCACACACTGGAGTGCTGTGTGTGGTTTGCCATCTTATACCTGCTGACACCAGAGATGAAGACAAATACAACAGAAAAGCATTTCTAAACTCATACTTTAATACATTTTTTTAACCTGCTACGTAGCGGTCAAATATGGGCCATTTTTACGAAAGTGTCATTCCGTAAATTATGACACTTTTAATGCAAAGTTAGCATTGTCCCAGATGTCTTTGTCATGACAACTTGACATTAACGAAGGCCTATCATGACATATTTATGACGTTATTTTTTTGTCATGTCAAGTTGTCATGACAAAGACATCGACAGGTTGTACTGTCTTGTTTAATGTCAAGTTGTCATAACACAGACATCTCGGACAATGCTAACTTTGCATTAAAACTGTCATAATATACCGAATGACAGCAGTCATGAACACTCCAAATGACTCCTTCATGTTCATGATAGGTGTCATCATGTCATAATAATGACGGTGTCATGTCAGTCTTATGCACACCCCTTCAAATAAAGTGTTACCAAGATATCTTTTAGGCAGATGACCTCAGTTTGCTTTGAATGTTTGATGTGTTTTATATCAAAGTGTTGGGGCCAAAAGGGCAAAACAGCCACAAATATTACATATTTGACAGGCTCTAGCTCCACTTTCAAAATAAGCTTGTTGCGGAGTCCATTATATCATTAGACTGATGAAATCAAACAGAATTCTTTGTGCCAATGTGTTATCATCAGAATGAACAAATAAAAAGAGAACTAAGTAAAGATATGGCGTCTACATCAGCTACCTAAACAGTAGACATTTTACTGTCCAGTTCTGCTGGATCTCTGCAACAATTAGTTGGCTAAGTCGCTTAAAATCATGAACAGTGACTTCCTGAAATTGTGCATATGACAAGCTGCTTCTGTTGTTCACTGTAGAGGGATCATAGAAAGACGAAGATAGACTTATTTCTATTGGTGAAACATGGTACTTTGTTTTTGTTTTTTTCAACTGTATCAGTATGCAGGTTAAAAAAAACAACAACATAAAAGTATGAGTTTAGAAATGCTATTTTGTTGTAAAAAAAAAAAAAAAAAAAAAAATGTATAACTTGTTTTTTTTGCGAAAAGTTACTCTCATATTGTGTTTTGTTAAAGTTGCGTTGCTTGGAGCCACTATTTCTTTACTGTGGGTTTGCAGAAAACCATGCTTTTATTTTGAAAAGAGAGAAAAGAGATAGACCGCCTGTTTTTCTGGCTGTCACGAGCTCACTTTGTAAACAATAAAGCCGACTGGTTAGGCGGTCAAACCGGGACCTTCGCTGCTTTTCTGGGCCGTTACACCGACTCACGTGAAAGTTAGACGTGCAGACCAGCCTCGTATTCAACCGTTTCAGTTTTACCTTCGAATAATCGACGTTGTTGAGTCCTCCGCAGCAGTCCAGCAGCACAGGTTGATTATTCCCGGCAGGGTTTTCGTCCGGAACAGCGCTCATACACACTGAGTGAACACTAGCCGACTAACAGCCCTCATATATGTGCGGGTTAGATAGCAAGTATTGCACAATATTAAGTGCAAGGTTCTTATTTTTGGTGACAGAAGGGTGCAGTTGCCGTGGAGAACAACACAAGTCCTCATAACCTATAACCCCGGCTCAATGCATCGTGGGAAATGTAGTTAATACTCCACTTGTAGGCTGCTGGATACAAGCAATTCATTTATGTATCTTAACACAGGCAGCCGATATTCTCGCCCAGAAATGAACTTAAATCCTAAACTTTTGGACCTTCTGGAACACATGATAACGTGTAGGATTTGTTTCTTCCTGCATTAGTTTTCTCCTTTGTAGTAAATAAATACTCGTGTCTCTACAGTGACATCTGCTGGCTGACAACATTATAGGCCTAAGGCTTTTTAGAGCTTGGGTGTGTGGAGAAGAAAACTCCCAGCCGTATATTTATTAGACATGTTTTCAATCATCACATTTATTGGGACATATTATATACATATTATCTGTTATGTAGTATAAATAAAACTGAACTAGGAGTTGTTTTCAAATGCTTTAAACGGTCTATTGTTTGTCATCACGCCAGCAAGCATGAATTTTCATCTGTCATCAGCTATTAAACAGCTTCATTGTAATTTGACATATATATGTGGTTGGTTGACATGAAAAAAAAAAATATATAAAAAGATCTCATCCCTCTGCCTCCTCTACATCGATTCTCATTGTTTCTCTTTTTCTTTCTCCCTTCTCCTTTCTTTTTTTCTCCTCTTCATCATTTTCTCTTCTCCCTACTTTTCTCTTCTTTTCCCTGTTTTCTCTTCTTCCCCTTTCTCTCCTTCCTTCTCTTTTCTCTTTTCAATTCAATTCAATTTCTATTCAATTCTCCTGCCTCTCCACTTCTTTTCCCTTTTTCTTCTCTTATCCCTTTTCTCTTTTCCTCTCTTATCCCTTATATCCCTCGTATTTGTTGTTTTCTCATCTCTTCTCTTTTCTTATTATTCCTCCTTTTTCTTCTCTTCTCATAAACCATTTATTTCCTTCCTCCGCCTCATTATTATTCGCTAGCGTACGCTCTCTTTTTTCTGTTTTCCTCCCGTTTCTCTTCTTTCCTCCTCCTCTCTTTCCCCCCCTGCTGTCAACATGTCCTCTCCATTCTTATTTCTGATCAAGTCATATTTTGATTTATCATAATCCTTTTCTCTCCGCTTCATTCTCCCGGGTATTTTCCTCTCCTATACACTTCCTCTTGTCTCTCATCTCCTCTCCCATATTATTTTTCCATCTACTTCTTCGCCATCTTGTTTTCCAATTCAAATAACTTAACTTGTCCCCGAGGGGCAATCAAGAGGCAGAAAGAGTAGCTCATGAAAGGACGATTCACAGACATGGTACAAATACGATTAAATATATAATTAAATACATGGTAATGCATTGCATAACGCGGTGTGTTCTAAAGTGCTAATGTCATAAAAGTCATTCAAACCACAATTGAAAAGGTGCTGCGGTGCAGTTCTTAATTTTGAGTCTGGGGTGGGCTGGATGGATGGATGCTGAATCAGGGGGTTGGGAGTGAAGAAGCTGGACAGCATGGGGACAAAGGTCGCCCTTCTCCTCTGTTTCCTGAACGGAACAACTCAAAAACAGGAAAAAATGTGGGAAGGGTCCTGTAAAATCCTATGAGC